>NC_040038.1:13776180-14070560 GCF_003713205.1 Coffea eugenioides | reverse complement strand
TTATCCCTCCAACCTCGGCAGGCTCGGGTTTTATCCCACTGACCATTTTTATTTTCGTTGGGCATGGGTTTTATCCCTCCAACCTCGGCAGGCTCGGGTTTTATCCCACTGACCGTTTTTTTATTGTCGTTGAGCATGGGTTGTATCCCTCCAACCTCGGCAGGTTCGGGTTTTATCCCACTGACCGTCCTTATTTCGTTGGGCATGGGTTTTATCCCTCCAACCTCGGCAGGATCGGGTTTTATCCCACTGACCGTTTTTTTTATTGTCGTTGGGCATGGGTTGTATCCCTCCAACCTCGGCAGGCTCGGGTTTTATCCCACTGACCGTTTTTATTTTAGTTGGGCATGGGTTTTATCCCTCCAACCTCGGCAGGCTCGGGTTTTATCCCACTGACCTTCTTTTATTTTCGTTGGGCATCGGTTTTATCCCACCAACCTCGGCAGGCTCGGGTCGCATCCCACTGACCGTTTCTCTTGATTATTTGGTTAATAATTGTGCTTTAACATTCATTTTGTATTTCCTATTTAGAAGTTCTGAGAGCTCAAACTTTTTCGACTTTGCAAAGACCGCAGTTTGTCAATGCACTTGTTTCATTGTGGTTCACTTGCATTCGAACTACGTTTGACCTGATTCCCATGGTGGGATACGTAGGCAACTCTACATGGGTTCGGTCACATTTTCTGCAATGTTATTGCATCATTTTGTCCAATAATTTCAGCCAAGTGTTGGCTTGTTTATTTTAGTTCAGGTACAGCTAGAAGTGACAGGTAAGCAATTTGGTGTCTACGTCTTTGTCTTGAGTTTCTTTGAAACTCTAGACAAAGAGGGGCAAGCTGTAGACACCAAATTTTTGTCAATTTTTAATATTTTCTCAAGATTTTTCTATTTAATGAATTATTTATTTTCTAACATTTTAATGTGCATTTTTCTCATTTTTACAGGTTTGCTTGAAAAAAAAAGAGAGAAAAGAAAAAAAAACAAACCAAACAAAAAAAAAAAAAACACAACAAACAACAAAAAGAAAAAAAATCATCATAATCATTTTCTCTACCAAAACAACTATTAACCCATTCCACACTCAATTGCCATGCACCTTTCTTTTCATTGGCAGAAGTCATCATTTCGAAAGATTGAGCACACAAGCTCCATTTTGGCTACAAGTATCTCTCGGCTCTCTTTGGCTGCCATAGGAGACAAGCCACAACAAGAAAAGAAAACTCCCTGGGTTCTCCCTCTCGGCTCCCTCTCTTTTTTCCAGCAAACTCAACACACAATTCAGAAACAAGGAGGCAGCCGCCGGTTGGACAAAGAGCCTGGAGCTTCCTCGAAATTTTAGTCAAAGGACCACAACCTCATTGAGGTATTCTTTCCAGCTTTTCCTTTTTTTAATTAATTAGATTAAATGCATGTTTGGCTACCTATTTGTCTCTTTCTTTCACTGATTTTGTTGCTATTGTGGTGTTGTTGAAGTTTTTTTGGGACAAGCCTGGATGAAATTAAGAAAAAAGAAACGATGCTGTGAATGCATGCCAAATGCTTGATAAAATGCCGAAATGGAAAAACGGATTAAAAAGCTGAATATTCTGCATGTTGTTGTCAAAACGGATGACCGTTAGCTAGCACCGGGCTTGGAAATGTGTGCTTATCTAATTTTTTTGGAGTTTTGAGCTTTAAAGACATTAGAATAATTTTCTTCATTTTTGGGGCTGTTTTGATTTAATGCATCCTTTTGTTGTTGTTTACTTGTCAAACTAAGATTATAGTTGTATTGTGGAAGTTATAAGGAGGGTTTTGGTATAATTTTTATGATTTTTGGTGAAGATTTGAGGGTTTTAAAAGAATAAAAACTGAACTGATTTCTTGGCATTTTGACCACTTTCGGCTCATTTTTTGTAAAAACTAACTCCGGAATTGGATTCTACGCGAAAAATCGAGTTGGGGTGTGTATTTTGATAATTTTTGTGATCGGAAAAAATTCGCCGGCGACCGGTGGTGGCGGCGCCGGCAGCCGCCATGTCAGCCATGGTTGGCGGTGGCGAGGAGCTTCAGCCGGCCAGGCAAGAAAAAGAAGAACCGGGATGGTAGAAGAAGAAGTGGAGGAAGAAGAAAGAAAGAAAAGAGAAGAAGAAAAAGAAAAGAAAGGAAAGAAAAAAAAGAAGGTGGGTTGGGCTAAAATTTTTAGTGGGCTTGTTTCTTAATTTCGGTTGGGCTAGAAGGTCAGACTCATGCTTCTTTTTTGGTTGGGCTTGAGGGATAAAAAGACGGGCTGGCCTGCTCGTTTCTTTTGGGTTTCGGTTGGACTTAGGTAGTATCCGGCCCAAATAAATAAAAATAACGGCCCGATGGCCTTTCTTCTCCCAAATCAGAAACCGAATTTTGCACTTTGGCCCCTAATCTTTGGAGTAGTTTTCACTGCGGCCCAGAACATTTTAAATTCCTTTCAACTCGGTCCTTAAATTAATTTCACTTTGGTCCCTGAATTTTATCTTTCATTTAAGTTTGACCCCTGAACTTTGAAAAATATAATTTTTGTCCCCCAAAAGTTTTCAAATTTTGGCTCTCTTTATTATGATTGTTTATTTTCTTCAATAACTAATTATGTTACTTTTGAACATATTCAACCTGTAATTTTTAGATGTTTTAAATTTCTTTATGTTTGACATATTAGCGTGAGCTTAGTACTTTTATTATTATTGGTTTTTTCAATTAAATTGGTGCCATGACTCTTTTGTTCATTGTGAGTATAAATAGGACAATTTGACTCCATTTAGTTACCACTTCAAACGGGAGGTACCCCTATTTTTATTATTTCAATATCAATTACGTGCTCTTATGTGCTCTTATGTGTTCCTATGTGTTTATATTTTTATATGCTTTATTTATTTGATTTAAATATTCATTCAAATTTTCTTATATATGTTAGTTAGTTTTTTATAATGATTCGAGAGGTATTTAAATACCTCAAAAATGTAATAGATAGGATAATTAGATTTGTTTTATTATATTTTTCCCTTCTAGATTGTAGTTAGGCGCTCCCCGATGTAATAGATAGGTTGCGTGTTTATGTGGTTTATGTGTTATGTGTTTTATCCGCTTTTCTTAGGATTTTGGCATCTAGATATTATGTTTACGTGTTATGTGCTACGTGCTCTTATGTGTTTATTTGTTTTAATTTATGTTTTATTTGTTTCACTATGAATTGTTAATGCATGACGTCACCACACTAGTCCAACGCTAGTTGTGGTTTCTCCCTCCGCTTACTTGCTAGTCCAACGCTAGTAAGGACTTTTAGAAATGGGCTAGTCCAACGCTAGACCCTTTAGGTCATCTTGCGCTAGATTCATCTTTGTATGCTATTCACTACATTTTCATGCATATTTTCATTTTTAGGATCTTTTCTCATTTGCATGATATTCCCTATTATATTATCCCCTACCCGCTATAGGTGCTAATCATGTCATTTAGAATTGCATCTCATTTAAGCTAGTTCATTTGCTTGTTCATGTTAGGATAATTATTTTTTCAAACATGGGAAATGGGTGATTATAACTTTCTAGTTTAAGTACCCTATTAATCCATGTATAAGAAAATTATGTCACGAGTTTTGCCTCCCGTACCCTTTATGTTGCATTCTCCTTTTCTTTGATCACTTATATATATGTATATAATTTAATTTCTTTTCTTTTATTTTAATTTCATCATTTGCATATTCGTGACACTTTCAAGGAATCATTTTGGCCTTCGCAATTAATGCGATTGGTTCAATTAAACCCCTTGAATGAACATTTTGTCCCTTTCGATATATTTAGATTTGCATCCATATAGGAAACATCCAAATATGATAAAATTAAGGGTTAGATTAGGAAAATTTTGACTAAACCTCGCAACTAGCTTAGACTAGGTTGAAAGGGTGCCTTAGGTTTGAGTCAATTGAACCTTTGCCTTCCCTTTCTTCAACCGTGACTCCCGAACCCATTTTCTCTTGTTTTCAAAGACCTGGAGTTGTCAAAAAGGGTTTTATTTTATTTTACTTTATTTTTGGGTGACTTGGTACACCAAAACTCCATACCAAGTGGCGACTCCTATTTTTTTCTTAAAAACCCTTTTAGACTAAATTTTGGACCCAAATTGTCGCATACTTTTAAGTCCCATTCTAGGTCCTTTTTCATTTATTATTAATAAATCACATCTTTTTATAAAACACTTTCTTTTTCCATCTTGTAAAAAATGGGGCGCGACAACTTGGCGACTCCACTGGGGATGTTAGAGAGTCCAAGCACTTGGCTTAGTCGTCTTTTCTCTTTTTAACCCTTATATTTATCATATTTGGATGTTTTAGGTTGTTTTTTTTTCTTTTTTAGGATATTTTGCATTTCACACTCGTAATCGTTCCTTGTCTTACGTGTATGTGATGAATGGCTTATTTATTTATTTATTCGTATCGCGCTTTGCATTTGGGTGGGGGAAAATATCACCGTAGAGCCTCCACACGTGTTTTAATTATAATCTCTCCCCTCAAAAGGAAGCACTTCATACGTGCATGCATTATTTTTACCCTATTTTTATTTTTCTCGTGGGCGCCATCCCACATCTCCTTGTAGGATTAGGATCGATTTCCTTAGGTAGGCGGATGGTGTGCTCTGCGCCCATAGCGATGCCTAAGGGATCACTCAAGCCACCGACCGAAGGTTTTGGGATTGATGACCCTTAACTTTTTGGTCTGAAGGTTTGGGAGCCTGAAACCTTATCGAGTCTAGATGCATTAGTAAGCCAAACCTCATACATCCATATTAGAAATTACCTAGGATAGAGTCAACCTATCCAATTAGGAGCACTAAGCACGAGGGGAGGGATTTCACCCCTCTTTCTTTGCTTTATTTACTTTTCATTCTTGTATCATTTATTGTCACAACGTGTTATATGTTGAACTAACCTCTCCTTGTTTTCCCTTTTTCTGCATACACAAACTTTAGAAATAAGAGTCCTAACATGGTACTCGTTTAAGATAAGACCGCCTCTTATATCAAGCATGTTTAAATTTTAGTCAATTGCATATGCATATATACTGCACATCATTTTAGGCTTACCCCGGCATTTAAAGGGGGCACTTTTAGGTCACATTTCAATTATTTCATTGTATATTTAATATGCTTTAATAAATTGTCATCATGCATTAACCATAGAGGGAATGCCGCATAGGGAATCCTACGTTAGGCATAAACCGCCTTGTGTCTCGGATATATAATCCAATGAGACTTGCACGTTTATATTTTTGTACTATCCAAAGGGGTAGTGCACAAGGTAAGGTAGGATTCGATCCCTTCCGTGTGACAGCATTGAAAATGATGGAACAGTTTTTACGCATTAGAATATGAGCCTTTAATAATCACTTTTTGGTCATTTTATCAGAATTGGTAAAATTCCCTTGCGTAAAGGACATTAAGTTGAAGAAATTCACAAATTCCTCATTGTTGAGATGATAAGTATGTTAAGGCCAAATCTTGATTTCCGAAGGCTCATAGACTAATGAATCACAATGAATTTTTTTGAAACTACCAATGGGCAGACAATTCCATCGATTTTGATAAATCATCAATTTCATTCATTCCATTTTTACATCTAAGATGATTGAATCGATTTTTTTTTTATAGATCATTCGATCCTTACAATTTTGCTCATTTTTAATTTCATTTTGGATAAATCATCAATTTCATTCTGTTCATTTGGTCAGTGATCCAGTCGATTTTTGAATAAATTGTCAATTTTATCCAATCCATTTGACCAATTTATTCATTTTTAGGACAATACAATCAATTTTGAATTAATCATCAATTTCATTCAATTCATTATTCATTTAATCAATTTTATTTATTTATTTATTTATTTTGAATAAATTCTCAATTTCATCCAATCCATTGGATCGGTTTTATTCACTTTCAGGATAATCCAGTCAATTTTTGAACTAACTATCAATTTCATTCAATTCATTTAACCCCTTTATTCTCTTTTAAAGTTTCGATCTATGGTTCACTGAAGAAACTAGTCGAGACATTTCAATCCTCAAAAAAAATAATAATAATAAGTTTTTCACACTAAATTGATTTTGATATCATTTTATGTGTCAATCAAAGCAATCAATCCATTCGGACTTTGTCCTCATTTTGTTAGGACAAAATTGTCTTTTGTCACTACAATTATCTTTTTTTTTCAAAATTTGTCTTTTAATTGAATCTCAATAAGTCAATCGGATCCGTCAGGTATTGTATGGTGCCTATCCCAGAGGATTGTATTTTTCATGCTAGGCCAACCCTTGGCATAAAAGGGCTCCCCCATAGGACATGCATACCGATTTTACAGTTTTGCTTACTAATTCTAGGTATTTTTCTTTTCTTTTTCCCCCTCCCCTGCATTTATAAAAGTTGTTTCAACAGGGTAAAACTATTTTTCCTATATCTGATAATATTTTTGGTCTGATAAATTTTGAAAATTACAAGTGTTACTTGATTTTTGGACAGATCCTACAATGTAAAAAAAAAAAAAATGAATGAATGATGATGAAAAAAATGAATGAAAAATCCATTTGAAAACGCTAGTGTAAAGTATCTCAAAAATCTTTTGATTCATTGTTTCTAATATATTTTGTCTCAAAAGATAGAAAGAGAAAGTGTGTATATATTTGAAAATGTATTCTTTAGAGATTTTTATTTGCTCACATGTATTATATTTGAAAAAAAAAAATTCAAACATTTGAATAATAAAGTTTTTATTTAGACAATTATTGTTTTGTATATATTCATTCTTTATTTGCTCATTGAGAGATTTCATGATAGATTTTAAGGAATAAGGCTAAATTGAAATTTTTCGACCTCTTGTTCGAAATTCATGAGTGCATGTCAAATTCCCAAAATTCTTTGCATACACTAGATTTGTGGCCTAAACTATTCAATGAGTATAGTCGGAAATAAAAGGGGTCATTCAAATTTGATAGCTTGTCATAAAAGATCAACCCCAACACTTTTCATTTTCATTTTTTGTCCACTTTTATTGAACCTCCAAGATCAGTCGCATTGGCTGACTAGTTTCAAAGTGAGATAATTTTTTCCGTGAAAATGTCCGGTGTGTCTAACCAGATTCAATCCACATCTAAGTGAAAGCAAAAATGCACATTACTTCTTATTTTGTTTTGAAAATTTGGAATGATACTTTAGGTTTTCGTTTCTCTATCTATACAGATTTTATCATTTGTTTCCCCATTTGAGACTTCAAAAAATAGAATTTCGTTTCAAATAAAAGCCTCAATGATCATGACCCTCCATGGAAAAATTTTCGAATGTCAAATGGAAATGGATTTTCCCAACGGGTTATTCTTTACTTTGGTTGTCATGAGAAATAAGAATGATGCTTTGGCCATCGTTTCTACCATCTAAATACTTTTATCCTTTGCATCCTCATTTGAGCCTAAATTGGTGGTTCATTTCAAAAGCACTTATGATTGCACCCTCACACTGGGGAAGGAGATTTCAAAAAAAAAATAAAAAATAAAAAAAAGAAGAAAGGAGAAAATGCCACAAGTTGGGGAAATTTGACTCTACCATTGATATTTGGTCTTCAATATCAAAAAGAAAGAGGGGCCACCTACACTCCAAATTAGGGAGTTTTCAATTTTATCATTGACATTGGGATATCAGTATTGGTAAAAGAAAAAAAAAATTTTAAAAAAATTTAAAAAAAAAAGAAAAAGAGAGAAAAGAAAATTGTGGAAAAATGATGAAAAAAGAAAAAGAAAAATGCGAAGACATCCAATGCTGCATTCCCCTTAGTGATTGTTGAAGAAAAAAGAGGATTGATGAGAAAAAGGGAGTCAAAATGGGATTCCGGATTTTAAGTCCCAAACTGTGGCAATTTTTGGGAAAGAAGGCGATCTTAAGTGCGTTATCCTTGAAAATTTTATTTCTTTTAACTATCGTTGTCAAGCCACCTTACAAGCTCATAAAGTCCATTGTTGACTTATTTTTCATGACAATTTGAAGTGAAAATATTGTCTCTAAGGAATCTACCAATCACTCATGATCATAAGGCCATAACCTGTTTTCATATGTTTAGCTATCGTTTCTACCCATATATTACAAGCCTATACAGCTTATATGTTGACTGAGTTTTCTCAAAAAATAAGAGTGACAAGTTATTTGCTTTCACCAAGATGTGATATTGAATGTGTTGGATACAATTTGGGCACAAAAAAAAAAAGAAAAAAAAAAGACAGATCTTGACATACCATTCCCCTGAGCCATCTCAAAATCCTGAATAATATCTATTTGATTGGTCCTAAAAGATGAGCTCATAAGAAAAGTGATCATTTTCCCTCAACACCAATCCCAAAACAAGGAAGAGATCTTTTTCAATTTGGTCTTATTTTGAGGGATTTATCATGGAATCTTCTACATGAGTTTGGATATGATATTTAAATTCTTCATTTGAAAAATGTAGTTTCTATTCACATTGTATGTGATTATTTTGCAACTAAAATAACCCTAAATCTGGGGCAAATTTTTTGTAATATCTGTGAGATTTCACCAAATAAGTTCAAATTGAGGCAAAAATTTTATAATACATTTGTAGGGTATGTCCAAGACCAAGTATATATTTTTTAAAAAATCTTGATAAGTCAATACTTTGCATGAATCTTAATTGTTACATCATTGCTCAAAAAAAGAAAAAAAAAAATTGAAAAATTCAAGTGCTTTGAAAAATTCCCCTTATGCAGGTGTTTATGGTTGAGATCGAGGAAAAAGTGCAATTCAAAACTTGCAAATTTGGAGATTAATCACGAATAAAAATGGAGCAATGATGCTACATTGCAAAGTGGAGGATCGGCTATTTGCTCAAAAGGAGTACATACTTCAGCAGCCAACTTTATGAAAAAAAAAGAAGAAAATAAAAAAAAAAAGGAGGAAAAAATGAAAAAAAAAAAAAAGAGAGAAGAAAAAAAAGAAGAGAATAATAAAAAGGGAGGAAAAAAATGAAAAAAAGAGAGAGAAAAGAAAAAAAGGATTGAAAAAAAAAAAAGAAAAAGAAAAAGAGAGTTTTTCCTTCAATTTTGCAAATTTTGCAATTGAACTCTGGGAGCATTTCATTGGAGATTACATTTCTAAGTTGGGGCAACACCTTGCCCTCTTATGCTTCGAAATGGAAGTGGTAATACATGCCAAAATCGAGATCCCGTCCTTGCACATTTTGACAAAGGCTCAGGCAGAAGAAATCAAATGGATTAAGGAGCACTGAGTTGCTGTCTCTTATTGATGAAAAAGTGGATGAATGTTTGTCATGGACAATGCTATCATCAAAGGATGGTTCGTTAGTTATGACAAGAAAGACAAATCTCGCTTATTTGAAGTGAGAGATAAGGTTTTGAAATAAATTCTTCCGATTCAAGAGGAGGTTAAAGAAAAGTTTGCTCCAACTTGGCAACGGCCATTTATTGTTCAAAGAGTGCTGTCCGGAGGAACGCCCATGCTTACAGAACTGGATGGACAGGTCTTTCCTCTGTCAATCAATTCAGACATGTGTAATAAATGCTTTCTCTGAGTATGTGATTTTTCTTTTTGAAATACCATCTATGGCGAATCAAAGGCGGGCCTTCTTCTTTTCTCTTTGAACATCTTACCCCTAGTTTTCCCCATTGAACCTCCAGAATAATTTAACCCTTCATTTGATAGCCCTCCTAAAGATTGCAAACCCCATACTGGGGTAAATTTTTATCTCCCATTTGTCATAAAAAAAGAAAAAAAAAAAAGAAGTCAAAAGCCAAACTGGGGCAATTTTTTCGGTTTTAATACCCTCATACTGGGGCAAATATTGATAGAATGCGGTCTTAAGGTTTTTGAAACCTCTTTGAAGATTTTGCTTTCAAGCCTTAACATTTCTTCTACACTCCACCAGACCCCATCATAAAAATCATAAAATCCAGACCTCCGCTTTAGTGGTATTTTCAATAAAAATCACTTAATCAAATGGCAAATGATGTCAATACACCTTCACTATTTTTGCATGGGAAGGGTTGTCGCACTGATGCCATCCTTTTTTAGAATACATTTCTGAGTTGATAAAGGTCGTTAACAAGATTTGTTCATTAGGTGAAAACCTAAAAGGGTGTCTTCAAAAGAATGAAAAAAAAGAACAAAAGAACAAAAAAAAAGAAAAGAAAAAAAAGAGAAAAAACAAAAGGAAAAAATAGAAAATAAAAACAAAATAAAATAAAAGGTGTGACCTTTGTGAAAATCCGAAAGGTTAAGGTCATCAAGGTGAGATTTTGGAGCACAAGAGAATCATGAACGAAAGCGAGATGCCGGCACTTGAAATACTGGCCATTCATTCAAATCTGATCATTAGAAAAGTTGATTTGTGGTACAAAGTGAGGTATGGCTGACTGATGTTAGAAAATTGAGAAGATTCAAAACAAGTCGCAGCACAACTCTTGAGCAGCAGTTTTGACATCGAAAGATCATGCTTGCATGGTTCTCAGGGCCAAAAGGAGCACAAGGAATCACATGGTATTGGTATTATATGATCACTTTTTCGCCCTCTCGAAGGCAAGAAAATGTGGCCCTTGCTAAACATGATTTATATTGATGCAAGTATCAAAGAGAGGGAGCTCCAATTTTGGAAATGCATTTCAAATCTGCTTTGAAAAAAAAAAAAAAAAATGCCTTACACTGGGGCAAATTTTGAAAAATTGCAAGTTGAAAAGTTATTTCAAGACCGTTTTTATTTTCGTTGGGCATGGGTTTTATCCCTCCAACCTCGGCAGGTTCGGGTTTTATCCCACTGACCGTTTTTATTGTCGTTGGGCATGGGTTGTATCCCTCCAACCTCGGCAGGCTCGGGTTTTATCCCACTGACCGTTTTTATTGTCGTTGGGCATGGGTTGTATCCCTCCAACCTCGGCAGGCTCGGGTTTTATCCCACTGACCGTTTTTATTGTCGTTGGGCATGGGTTTATCCCTCCAACCTCGGCAGGCTCGGGTTTTATCCCACTGACCGTTTTTATTGTCGTTGGGCATGGGTTTATCCTCCAACCTCGGCAGGCTCGCTTTTTTATTGTCGTTGGGCATGGGGTTTATCCCCAAACGGCAGTTTTATCACTGACCTCGTTGGGCATGGGTTTTATCCCTCCAACGGCAGGTTCGGGTTTTATCCCACTGACCGTTTTTATTGTCGTTGGGCATGGGTTGTATCCCTCCAACCTTCGGGTTTTATTGACCCCAATTTAATCCCACTGACCGTTTTTATTGTCGTTGGGCATTTGTATCCCTCCAACCTCGGCAGGCTCGGGTTTTATCCCACTGACCGTTTTTATTGTCGTTGGGCATGGGTTTTATCCCTCCAACCTCGGCAGGCTCGGGTTTTATCCCACTGACCGTTTTTATTGTCGTTGGGCATGGTTTTATCCCTCCAACCTCGGCAGGCTCGGGTTTTTATCCCACTGACCGTTTTAATTTTCGTTGGGCATGGGTTTTATCCCTCCAACCTCGGCAGGCTCGGGTTTTATCCCACTGACCGTTTTTTATTTTCGTTGGGCATGGGTTTTATCCCTTCAACCTCGGCAGGCTCGGGTTTTATCCCACTGACCGTTTTTATTTTAGTTGGGCATGGGTTTTATCCCTCCAACCTCGGCAGGCTCGGGTTTTATCCCACTGACCTTCTTTTATTTTCGTTGGGCATCGGTTTTATCCCACCAACATCGGCAGGCTCGGGTCGCATCCCACTGACCGTTTCTCTTGATTATTTGGTTAATAATTGTGCTTTAACATTCATTTTGTATTTCCTGTTTAGAAGTTCTTAGAGCTCAAACTTTTTCGACTTTGCAAAGACCGCAGTTTGTCAATGCACTTGTTTCATTGTGGTTCACTTGCATTCGAACTACGTTTGACCTGATTTCCATGGTGGGATACGTAGGCAACTCTACATGAGTTCGGTCACATTTTCTGCAATGTTATTTCATCATTTTGTCCAATAATTTCAGCCAAGTGTTGGCTTGTTTATTTTAGTTCAGGTGCAGTTACAAGAGACAGGTAAGCAATTTGGTGTCTACGTCTTTGTCTTGAGTTTCTTTGAAACTCTAGACAAAGAGGGGCAAGCTGTAGACACCAAATTTCTGTCGATTTTTAATATTTTCTCAAAATTTTCTATTTAATGAATTATTTATTTTTTAGCATTTTAATGTGCATTTTTCTCAATTTTGCAGGTTTGTTTAAAAAAAAAAAGAAGACAAAACAACAACAAAAATAAAACTAAAAAAAATAAATAAAAAAAATAAAAAAAAATAAAAAAATGAAGTCAAAATCAAATTATTACTAAACTTACACATTTTCATCATTTTCCCCACAAAATACACTTAACCCATTCCTACACTCAACTTTCTTGTCATTTGGGTAAAAAAAATAATCATTTTGACAAAACACACACACAAGCTCCTCTTTTTCTCTCCCAATGTACATCTCTCGGCTCTCTCCCTGACAGAACAGAAGAAAGAAAAAAAAAGCTCCTTCCGGCTCCCTTCCCTCTCCCAATATACACACACAGAATCAAACACAAGAAGGCAGGCAATCGGGCGTGAGGAGATTGGAATTTCATCAAAATTTTAACTAAGGTCATAAGAGGTATTAACACTTCCATTGAACTATTTCCCATCTTTTCTATTTATCATGTTGAATTCATGTATTATTGGTTGTTCCTGCTGTTTTCTTGTTGTTGCTGCTGGTGTTTGTTGAAATTTTGGAGTAATCCACGAATGACATTAAGGGAAAAGAAATGGGCCTGTGAATGCATGTTAAATGCTTGATAAAATGCCGAAATGGAAAAACGGATTAAAAAGCTGAATATTGTGCATGTTGTTGTCAAAATGGGTGACCATTAACTAGCAAAGATCTGAAAATGTTGGGATATCTAAATATTTTGGAGTTTTGAGCTTTAAAGGCATGGAAGTATTTTTCTTCATTTAGGGGCTGTTTTTGCTTTAATTTAGCCTTTTTATGTTGTTTCTTGTCAAATAAAAAATCATAGTTGTATTGTAGAAGTTGTAAGAGTGTTGTAGTATAATTTTCATGATTTTTGGTGAAGGTTTAAGGGGTTAAAAAAAATAAAAACTGAACTGATTTCTTGGCATTTTGACCACTTTTGGGTCATCTTTTGTAAAAACTAACTCCGGAAATGAAATCTACGCGAAAAATGGAGTGGGGAGGTGTATTTTGAGGATTTTTGGTGGCCGGAGAGGTCACCGGCGGTGGCGGTCGGCGGCGGCGGCGCCACCGGCAGCCTCCATGGCCACTAGCTGAAGAAGCTTCAGCTGGCCGAACAAGAAGAAGAAGAAACGATTGGGGAAGGAAGAAAAGAAAGGAAAGAAAGAAAGAAGAAAAAAGAAAAGAAATTGGGCTAATGTTTTTTTTCTGATGGGCCAAGAGTTAGTTTTGGTTGGGTTTTGGAAATGGGTTTTGTTTTATTTTTTTGGGTTTCGGTTGGGTTAGAAGGTTAGAGCCCATGCATTGTTTTTGTTGGGCTTGAGTGATAAAAAGATGGGCTAGCCTGCTCGTTTAGCTTGGACTTTTGGGTGGGCTTAGGCAGTGTTCGGCCCAAAGAAATAAAATGATGGCCCGATGGCCTTTCCTTGCCCAAATCAGAAACCGAAATTTTCACTTTAGCCCCTGACCTTTGGAGTAGTTTCACTTCGGCCCAGAACATTTTAAATTTGTTTCACTAAGGTCCTTAATTTAATTGCATTTTGGTCCTTGAATTTTATCTTTCATTTAATTTTGACCCCTGAACTTTGGAAAATATAATTTCTGTCCCCAACAGTTTTTCAATTTTTGCAATTCAGTCCCTGATGAATTTTGACTCTCTTTATTATGATTGTTTCTTTTCTTTAATAGCTAATTATGCTACTTTTGAATATACTTAACTTGTAATTTTTAGATTTGCTTAAATTTCTTTACGTCTGACATATTAGTGTGAATTTAGTGCTTGTATTATTATTTTCTTTTTCAATTAAATTGGTGCCATGATCCTTTTGTTCATTGTGAGTATAATTAGGACAATTTGACTCCATTTAGTCACCACTTCAAACGGGAGGTACTCCTATTTTATTATTTCAATGTCAATTACGTGCTCTTATGTGCTCCTATGTGTTCCTATATGTTTATATATCTTTATATGCTTTATTTATTTGATTTAAATATTCATTCAAATTTTCTTACATATGTTTCAGTTAATTTTTATAATGATTCGAGAGGCATTTAAATACCTCAAAATGTAATAGATAGGATAATTAGATTTATTTCATTATATTTTTCCTTTCTAGATTGTAGTTAGGCGCTCCCCGATGTAATAGATAGGTTGCGTGTTTATGTGGCTTATGTGTTATGTGTTTTATCCGCTTTTCTTAGGATTTTGGCATCTAGATATTATGTTTACGTGTTATGTGCTACGTGCTCTTATGTGTTTATTTGTTTTAATTTATGCTTTATTTGTTTCACTATGAATTGTTAATGCATGATGTCACCACACTAGTCCAACGCTAGTTGTGGTTTCTCCCTCCGCTTACTTGCTAGTCCAACGCTAGTAAGGACTTTTAGAAATGGACTAGTCCAACGCTAGACCCTTTAGGTCATCTTGCGCTAGATTCATCTTTGTATGCTATTCACTACATTTTCATGCATATTTTCATTTTTTAGGATCTTTTCTCATTTGCATGATATTCCCTATTATATTATCCCCTACCCGCTATAGGTGCTAATCATGTCATTTAGAATTGCATCTCATTTAAACTAGTTCATTTGCTTGTTCATGTTAGGATAATTATTTTTCAAACATGGGAAATGGGTGATTATAACTTTCTAGTTTAAGTACCCTATTAATCCATGTATAAGAAAATTATGTCACGAGTTTTGCCTCCCGTACCCTTTATGTTGCATTCTCCTTTTCTTTGATCACTTATATATGTATATAATTTAATTTCTTTTATTTTATTTTAATTTCATCATTTGCATATTCGTGACACTTTCAAGGAATCATTTTGGCCTTCGCAATTAATGCGATTGGTTCAATTAAACCCCTTGAATGAACATTTTGTCCCTTTCGATATATTTAGATTTGCATCCATATAGGAAACATCCAAATATGATAAAATTAAGGGTTAGATTAGGAAAATTTTGACTAAACCTCGCAACTAGCTTAGACTAGGTTGAAAGGGTGCCTTAGGTTTGAGTCAATTGAACCTTTGCCTTCCCTTTCTTCAACCGTGACTCCCGAACCCATTTTCTCTTGTTTTCAAAGACCTGGAGTTGTCAAAAGGGTTTTATTTTATTTTACTTTATTTTTGGGTGACTTGGTACACCAAAACTCAATACCAAGTGGCGACTCTTATTTTTCTAAAAAACCCTTTTAAGACTAAATTTTGGACCCAAATTGTCGCATTTTTTTTAAGTCCCATTCTAGGTCCTTTGTCACTTGTTTTAAAATAAAATCACATCTTTTTATAAACACCTTCTTTTTTCCATCGCGAAAAAATGGGGCGCGACAGTACCAAAGCTGGAAAACCCTAATTTTTGCTAGCCGAATGGCCTAGCTTGACTTGGGACTTGTTGTTTTGAAAATTCTGATGTCAATCATCTACCAAGTGTATATTAGATGTTTCTTAGACCTTTGTTTCACAAATGAGTCAGATTTGAGTTGATTTCATTAGGCCAAATGTTTGAAAAAGAAGACGGAAGCAAGAAAACATATTATGCCTTGGAAATTCCTTAAATTTTGGTAGTTTTGTTAATTAACTTTTCGTGTGAATTTTCAAATGAAAATTGATAGAGGAGTAGTTCCCCTATGAAAGTTGAATTGTACCAATTTTAGTGTCATTCCAAGACTGTTTTGATGTACAAACAAGATACCGAAGTTGTTCTTCTAAATCTGGAAAATAGACCGAACAGTCCTTAATTTTAACCAATTTTGAGATGCTATATCTTGATACTCAAAACTCTGATTCTAGTTCCGTTTATTGTGTTTAAAACTTTGATTGGAACTCTAATAGTTTTGCGAATTTCAGAGGCTAGTTCACTTTCTGTGAATTTTGCCAAATTTCCAAAGTTTGCCGAAAACCAAGATTGAAACTGTTATGTAGGGCGAATCAGCCACTTTAAGCTGAAATTTGAGTATTTTTCATTTAGAATCTTGGAAAAGTGTCTTCTAAGAACTTTTAGTACTTTGAAACTAGTTTCCAACGGTACTAAGTTATCCAATTTTGGACCTATAGAGTGTAAGATATGATTTTTCAAAGTTGACACTTAAAACTGAATTTTTGAACTTGTTAGGAAATGAGTTTTTGGAGACTCTTCCCTATCCTTCAATACTAATTGACCATTTTAGACTTGCCTTTATGAAGGAAATCGATTTTTCCTTGCGTTATTAGACACAATTTTTGAATCTTGAATTTTGAGCAAGTAAAGCTCTATTCCATGACATTTTTTTAGATTGTACAAGTGTACAATCTCTTTTGTTAACAAGAGACTTATAAGCGATAGTGTGTGATAGTTCATTATTATTTGCTCAGGCACTCAAGGGGACTTTTAAGAGGATCTCACAATGGACGCCTAAACCCTTAATTGGGCACTACTTCCTTATTTTTGATTGGTGAGTGCCAAGTGTGTGAAAAAGTGTTATGTGCTTAATTGTTATTAGTGATTGGATATTTTGAAAATATCGAGTCGAGTGTGTACTTTATCGTATTCGTTCTCATTTAAGTGAAGTGTATTTGAATTATTTGAAGTGAATATTTAAGTGAAGTGTTTCAATGATTATTTATACTATGATTGTATAAGTCGATTGGAGTGAATCTCTTCGACTCTTAGTTGTAATAGTGGGGGACGCCCAAATCTCATTGGCCGACCTTGGACTCGAGTCGGCATGGGTTTGGTCAGAAACCTTGGTAAACTATAGGAAAAGTGTATAAGCGTGATCTATTGGAGAGATCTCGCTTAACATACTCGAGTAGTATCGCCTTATATAAAAGAAGAATGGGCCTTGCACTGGGGTATGTAATAGTGAACGGGGAATGAGTAAGTGAAGTTTCTACGGACTGAATACCGACCTGGTTGACGGAGCGTCATCGCGGGGAGGTAATTGATCGAGTATTGGCAAAATAAGTAGAACTTAGCTCCTGAGAGTTTCTATATCCTTGAATTGTTTCTGTTTACTTTTCTCACTCGAATTGTTCATTACTTGAATACTACTGTTTTACTTGCTAAATTATGATTTCTACTTGGATTACATGCTTGTATGTGTGTTTCTTGACCTCACTGAGTATTGGCACATCCCTTTAGTTTGTTTTCCTTAACAGGTTGGATTGGAAGATTTTGGAAAAGTCGACTAGGTTATACTTTTGATTGAAATCTTAGTTGTAAATGTTTAGTCGACATTTAATGGTTGTATTTTGGGACTTGATGTATCTTTTGAGAACATGATGTAAGATTTGGATATTCAGTTAAGGAAACGATTTCTCTTCATTTTAGACTTGTATTATTTGGTATGTATCGTTAAGTTTAAATTGAATAGTCTTGAGTCCTGGCGAGAGTTGGGCAGGCATCCCGCCGATACCCTTGGGATCGTCTTTGGAAGAAGTGAGGGCGTCACAAAGTTATAAAATTGGAGACAATAATTATCGTGCCCCATTTTTTGAAAAAATAATTATGGTTTAGAAAAGATGTATTTATTGATTTTAGAAATAGAAAAAAAAATGAGTTTTTTTATTTTTAGACAATAAATGAAGAAAAAGGAAGGGCCTAAAATGGGATTTAAAAAGTGCATTGGTTTAGATCCAAAATAATAGTTTTAAAAGGGTTTTAAAGAAAAAATAGGAGTCACTACTTGGTATTGAGTTAAGGTGTACTAAGTCACCCAAAATATGTTTTTAAATGAAAAACAAATAGGACCCTTTTTAGACAACTCCAGGTTTCGAAAAACAAGAGATAAGAATTCCAAAGTCACGATTGAAGAAATGGAAGGTAAAAATCTGATCTAAGGCACCCTTTCAATCTAACCAAAACTAGTTGCGTGATTTAGTCGAAAATTTTCTTAGTGTAACCTACAAAACTTATCACATTTGGATGTTTCTACATGGATGCAAATCTAAACCTAAAGGATATCAAAAGGGTGCAAATTTAATTGGTACAAATTACATTAATTGTAATACCCAAAATGATTCTTAAAAAAGATCACAAATATGAAAAATGGGAGACTAAAAGAAAAAAAGAATTATAATATATAAATATACGTGACTTAAAGGAGAGGAATGCAACATAACGGATACGGGGGCAAAGATTCGTGACTTCAATTTTCCTTTTTATAAAGAGAATGAGAGCGTGCTAAGACTAAGAAACCACACTCGTTTGTTTCCCATATTTGAAGGGTGGCTCTCCTAACCTAATCAAACAAATGAATTAGCCCATTTCTTTTTTTCTAAATGGAATGCAAGTCTAAATGTCATGTTTTGTACACAAAGAGATAAGGGAGCTAATATATAACGGGAAAATCATGCAAGATGATAAAAGATCATAAAAATGAAAAGTATGCATGAAATGCAATGAATGTCAAGCAAAGTATGAATTCTAACGCGAAAACGGGTTAAAAGGTCTGGTGTTGGACTAATCCATTTTTACAAGTCTTCACTAGTGTTAAACTAGTGAGAAATCAGGGAGAAATGCCACAACTAGCGTTGGACTAGTGTGATGACGTCACACATTTATTATAACTAAATAATTCCTATAAAGCATAATTAAAGTAAGTAAACACATAATGCAAATAGAACACATAATACATGGGCATAATTTATAGATGCAAAACCCTAGTGAACGCGAATAAACACGTAAACACATAAGCATGCAAGCACACAAGCAAATAAGTGGAAATAAAAGCCTAAATATTACATTCGGGGTCCTAACTACAATCTTAAGGGAAAATTTTAAAAAGAACAATAACCTAACTATTACATTAATCTAACTAATTACATTTTTTGACAAAATTAAAATCTATCTATTACATAGTCTAGCTAAATACATGTCTTGAACATCTAACTATTACAACTTGGCATTTAAATGCCTCTCGAATAATCATCAAATTAAATAAAATAAATGAAACTTAAGATGAATAAAATGAATAAATACAAGGAAAAACACACAAAACATGGACTTACACATAAAAAACACATAGGAGTATAGAAGAGGATTTAAAATAATTAAAAAAGATGCCTCCCTCGAAGTAGTGACTAAATGAGGTTGGATTTGTCCTATTTATACTCCAAAATCAACAAAATGGTCAGCACACCAATTTAATTATGAAGAAATACAAATAATCATGAAATCTACCAATTAAAGCACTTAAATAAAGTACAATTAACAATTAAAGAAGGAAAGCAACTTATATTTAAGAAATCAAAACTATTAGAGACCTAATTGCAAAAATTAAGAAAGTTATTGGAGCCAAATGATAATTATTACAAGAAAGTCCAAGAAAAACAAGTAGGCCAGCCTATCTTTTGTACCAATCAAGCCCAAGCAATAATATATGGGCTTAAATTCCCAAGCCCAAGTCAGAAACGTAAAAGAGATAAACCAAAACCCATTTGCCAAACCCAACCAAACTAACTTTAAACCCAAAAACTCACTTTCTAACAAAATCCAACCAAAATATCAAATCAACAAAATCATTAAGCTTTATTTATGCCTTGAAACCTAGAAATATTCAGACCAAAAAAAAAAAACTTCTTAAAACATTAAAAAAAGAGGATTAAAACTTAATAGGGGCAAAATTGGTTCAAATTTCAGATTTTGGGCCTTAGTGCAATTAGGCAAAAGTTTGGGGGTCAAAATGAAAAATCCAAAATTATCGTGCAAAGCTTCGAAGGCTTCTGCAACTAGAAGCTCTCTGCAACTCCTAGGTTCATCAAATGCACTCATCTTTTCATCTAAACGCAACTAATATCTCAACCAATCAAATTTTGAACCAACGTAGCAAAATCATAAAAGCCTTCTTTTTCACTTTTTAACATAAAAACTTTGACATCTAAACACAATGATTCAGAATAAGAGCATCTTGAGCAAGACCCGAAACAGCGGAGAAGAGAATAATCTTGCATTGCCGAGGGAAGAACGACTCTAGTCAAGACATTCTCAGGTTATATCCTCCTCTTTATGACAAAGGTAACAACACAGCCACAATGCAAAAATCATGGCACCAATCCACACCCCCCCTCCCCAAGATTCATGAATAGAAGAGAGCAAAAAGGAAGAAAACCAACAACTAATTCAGCAACAAATTTTCAACAATTTTGATGCAACAATCAATGACATATGAACGGAAAAAGATGAAGAAAGACTATCTTCGGCCTTTTAAAAGGCAAAACACAGCATGAGATGGTCGAAGAAATAGATCCTTGCGCAAACAATTGTGGGTAAAGTTCAATTCTTTGTTACAAAATTCCTTTACGGGCTGATGATTTCGAGACTTCAGGCTCAAATTTCATGAACTCGGAGCTGTTTTTTCTAAATTATTTCTGAACAAAAGATGCTATATTTCACCTCGAGAAAGTGCAAAAAACAAGAAATAGTCCTAAACGCTCAAGGTTCAGTCGAAATTTGTTAAGAAAATGGGCTGGTCGCTCCACCTATTCATCAGGATTTTTTCCCAAAATTTCTTTTCTTTGTTTCTTCCTTTTTTTACTCTTTTTTCTCTCTCTTTTCTCTTGTTCCGTCGCCTCTCCCTTTGTTCTTTCATATCCTAAGGCTGCGTTTTTTGAGCCTTTTCATAGGAACCAAAAAACCCCCAAAACCCTCACCTCAAAGGTGAGGATGAAGGTTGGGTATTTTCCAAAAGTTTGAGCCATTGGATGGCTTGATTCCATAAGATTCTTGATGTTTTCAACTAAGATAAGTTGGCATTATACCGAGGGGCTTGAAGGGAAAGAAAAATTGCAAAAAAAAGGGTGGAAATTGGATGAAAAATAAAGCTACAATTTCTGTACTGTGGCCTCATCCATGGCCATGTACTGCTAGAGAGTACGCACACGTGACTAATGATTTTCCCTTTTTTTTTGCAAAGTTACATTTGATTTTTGTTTCCGTTTCTTTTCTTTATTTTCTTTTTTCGATTTTTCTACAATGATTTGTCTCAAGAAATAGAAATGAAACAAAATAAATTAAAATAAATAAAATGAACAAAAATAGGAATAAAATGAAGAAAAATAAAATGATAAAATTTTGGTGTCTACAACTTGCCCTTTTTTGTCTGGATTTCGAAGAAACTCAAGGAAAAAAACGTAGACACCAAATTAGTCACCTGTCTGACTCAACTATAATCAAAACAGCTCGCAAAACTTAATGAATTAGAAAACTTAAATCTAGAAAATAAAAGAAATGGTGGAACAAAACTCAAATCCAATCAAAGTGAATTATTGGTAGAATAAAATTCAAATCCAATAAAATAAACGATCTGGGGGGATAAAACCCAAACTCGATATGGTTGGTAGGATAAAATTCAAATCCAACAAAATAAAGGTTGGTGGGATAAAATTTAAATTCAACAAAATAAACAATCGGTGGAATAAAATTCAAACCCGACAAGGTTGATGGGATAAAATTCAAACCCAACAAAATAAACAATCGGTGGGATAAAATCCAATTCCGACACGATTGATGGGATAAAATACAAACCCTAACAAAATAAAGGTTGGTGGGATAAAATTCAAATCCAAGACGGTTGGTGGAACAAAATCTAAATCCAACAAAATAAAAGTTGGTAGGATAAAATTCAAACCTAATAAAATGAAATTTGGTGGAATAAAACCCAAATCCAACAAAACAAATGATGGATGGGATAAAATCCAAATCCAACAAAATAAATGATCGGTGAGATAAAATCTAAACCCAATACGACTGATGGGATAAAGCCAAAATTCAACAAAATAAAGGTTGGTGGGATAAAATTTAAACCCAACAAAATAAACGATCGGTGTTATAAATCCAAACCTGACACGGTTGGTAGAATAAAATCAAAACTCAATAAAATAAAGGTTGGTGGGATAAAATTTAAACCCAACAAAATAAACGATTGGTGTTATAAACCCAAATCCGACACTGTTGGTGGCATAAAATCTAAATCCAACAAAATAAAGTTTTGTGGAATAAAATCTAAATCCAACAAAATAAATGATCAGTGAGATAAAATTCAAACCCGACACGGTCAGTGGGATAAAATTCAAAGCCAATAAAATAAAGGTTGGTGGGACAAAATCCAAATCCAATAAAAAAACGATCGGTGGGATAAAATTCAATCTCGAGATTGATGGAATAAAATCTAAAGCTAACAAAATAAAAGTTTGTAGGATAAAACCCAAATCCAACAAAATAAATAATCGGTGGGATAAAATTTAAACCCGATACAGTTGGTGGGATAAAATTCAAATCCAACAAAATAAAGGTTGATGAGATAAAATCCAAATCTAACAAAATAAATGATCGGTGGGATAATATTCAATCCCAATACAGTTGATGGGATAAAATTCAAATCCAACAAAATAAAGATTGGTGGGATAAAATTCAAATCCAACAAAATGAAAGTTGGTGGGATAAAATCCAAACCCAACAAAATAAACGATCGGTGGGACAAAATTCAAACCCAACGCGGTTAGTGAGATAAAATTCAAACTTAATAAAATAAAGGTTGGTGAGATAAAATTCAAACCCAACAAAATAAATAATCGGTGGGATAAGATTCAAACCCTACACGGTTGGTGGGATAAAATCCAAACCTAACAAAATAAAAGATCGGTATGATAAAACCCAAATCCGACACTGTTGGTGAAATAAAACCCAAATCCAACAAAATAAAGGTTAGTGGGATAAAATCCAAACCTAACAAAATAAACAATCGGTAGGATAAAATCCAAATCCGAAACAGTTGGTGGAATAAAACTCAAACTCAACAAAATAAACGTTGGTAGGATAAAATCTAAATTTAACAAAATAAAAGTTGGTGGAATAAAATCGAAACCTAACGCGGTTTGAAATAGCTTCTTTTTTTTAAAAAAAAATTGGTCCAGTGTAGGTTCTTCTTTGCCGTGATTGACCTTCAAATTCGCAAGATTCTAACTTGCGCTTTTTCATCGACTTCAGCCATAAACACTTGCACAGAAGGGAATTTACCAAAGTACAACATGCACTTGAATTTTGATAAAAAAAATTCTCGCTTTATTCTAAAAAATAATGCAGTTCCTATGCTTAAAAGGAACGGTCTTATCAAAGTCAAATTTTGACTAATAGATTCGAAAGTATATTACTTAAGTCTTGGGCGAAATCCCAAAATCTCACCCCAATTTTGAACCTATTTGGCGAAATCTTACAAATGTATTATAAAAATTTACTCCAATTTGAGCCTATTTAGCGAAATCTCACAAATATATTATAAAAATTTGCCCCAGTGTGGACCTAATTAGTTGCCAAAAATTTTGTTCGAATGGCTCTCATTTATTTGAACAAAATAAGAAGCTATATTTTCTAAAATTTAGAAAATAATCACATACTAACATGCAATGTGAATAGAAATTGCATTTTTAAGTGAATAGAAATTGCATTTTTAAATGAATAAGTTTAAATGTCGTGTAGAAGATTTCATGATAAATCTCTCATAACAAGATCAAATTGCAAAAGATCTCTTCCTCATTTTAGGATCAACGTTTAGGGAAAATGATCACTTTTCTCGTTAGTTCATTCTTTAGGACCAAACAAGCGGGTATTATTCTGATTTTGAAGTGGTTAAGAAAAATGACATGTCAAGATCTATTTTGCTTTTGTGCCCGTATTGTATCTAACCCATTCAATATCACATTTTAGTGAAAATAAATAGTTTATCACTCCTATTTCTTAAGAGAACTTAGTCAACATATAAGTTCTATAGGTTTGTAATATATAGGTAGAAATAGCTAAACATATAAAATAGGTTATGATCCTGTGATCACAAGTGATTGGTAGATTCTTTAGAGGAATGATTCTTATTTCAAATTGTCATGAAAGATAAGTCAACAATGGACTTTATGAGCTTGTAATGCGGTTTGAAAACAATAATTAAAGAAATAAGATTTTCAAGAAAATTATACTTAAGATCGCATTTCTTCCCAAAAATTGTCTCAGTTTTGAATTCAAAGACCCTGGACTCCATTTTTGACTTTTATCATCAATCACTAAGGGATTCAGCATTGAATCTCTTTGCTTTCTTTTTGTGCATTTTTGTCATTTTCTTCTCTCTCTTTTACTTCACATTTTTCCCCTTTTCTTTTTCTTTTTCTTTTTTTGCCAATACCAAAATACCATATATCAATGATAGAATTGAGAATTTCCTAACTTTTTAGAATATAGATGCCCCTCTTTTTTTCAAAATTGGAGTCCAAATATTAATGGTAGATTCAAATTCCCCCAACTTGTAATTTCTCTCTCTTCTTTCCCCACTCTAAAGTTTGTCAACCAATGTGACTAATTTTGAAGACTTGATAGAAGCGGGCAAAATATAGATAGTAAAAATAAAAGGGAAAAAGATATCGTAGTTGGTCTTTTGAAACAAACTAACCAGTTTGAATGACCTCTTTTGATTTCGAGCGCTCTCATTCAATAGTCTGGACTGCAAATCTAGTATATGCAAAAATTTTAGAAAATTAAACATACAATTGTGAATTTTTAGGCAAGAGGTTGAAAAATCTCAACTTAATCTTATTTCTTAAAGTCCATTATTACATCTCCCAATAAGCAAATAAAGAATGAAATGTACATGAATGTACAAAATAAAAATTGTCTAGATGAAAAACTTTATTATTGCAAATGTTTGAAACGAAATTTTTTACTCAACTATAATACAATTGAAACAAGAAAAATCTCCAAAAAACATGCTTTCATATATATATATATATATATATATATATATATATATATACACACTTTTCTCTTCTTTTTCTTTTGGGACAAAATGTGTTAACAAATCAAATAAAAAAAAGGATTTTTTTTACAAACAATTATGAAATCTCTTAGATGCTTTAGACTAGCGCTTCCATATGGATTTTTTATATTTTTACATTGCACGGTTTGTCCAAAAATCAAGTAATACTTGTTATTTTTAAAAAATTATCAAACCCAAATTTTTATCAGATATAGAAAAATTTTTTTACCTCATTAAAACATCTTTTATAAATGCAGGGGAGGGGGAAAAATAAAAGAAAAATACCCAAAGTTAGTAAGCAAAACTATAAAATCGGTATGCATGTCCTATAGGAATTCTTTTATGCCAAGGGTTAGCCAAGCATGCAAAATGTAATCCTCTAGGATAGGCACCATACAATACCTAATGGATCCGATCAATTTATTGATATTCGAGTGAAAAGTAATTTGAAAATTTTGACTAATTGGAATGACATGAGACGTTTGATCTAATAGGATGAGAACAAAGTCCGAATGAATTGATTGTTTTGATCGACACATAAAGTGATGGTAAAAGTCAATTTAGTATGAAGGATGCTACTTTTCAAAAGATTGCAATGTTTCGACTAGTTTTATAGTGATCTATAGATCGAAACCCTAAAAGAAAATAAACTGGTCAGATGGATCGAATGAAATTGATGGTTTATTCAAAAATTGATTAGGTTGTCCTAAAAGTGAATAAAAAGGGCAAATGAATTGAATAAAATTGACAATTTATTCAAAAATTGACGGGACTGCCCCTCCATTTGTAGCCTCAAATTTCACAAATTTCATTGCAATGCATTAGTCTATGAGCCTTCTAAAATCAAAATTTGATCTCGATATATTTATTATCTCAATAGTGAGGAATCATTTGTGAATTTCTTCAACGTAATGTCCTTTACGCAAGGGAATTTTATCAACTCTGATAAAATAGCCAAATGACGATTATTAGATACTCATATTCTAACGTGCACAAATTTTTCTGTTATTTTCAATGCCAATGTCATCATGGAAGGGATCGGATCCTACCTTACCTTGTGTACTACCCCTTTGGATGGTACAAAATACAAACCTGCAAGTCTCATTGGATTATATATCTGAGACGAAAGGTAGTTTATTCCTAACACGGGATCCCCTATGTGGCATTCCCTTTATGGTTGATGCATGATGACAGTTTATTAAAGCAGGTAAATATACAATGCAATAATTGGAATATGACCTAAAAGCGCCCCAATTAAATTTCGGGATAAACCTAAAATGATGTGTGATATACGTATTATTAATGCAATAACTAGAATTTAAACGTACTTTTTACAAAAAACGATTTTTTCTCAAACGAGTACTATGCCAGGACTCTTACTTTCTAAGGTTTGTGGATGCAGAAGAAAACAAGGAAAGGTTAGTTTAAATAACACATAATACGTTGAAGCAATAAATGATATATAAAAATGAAAAATAAAGAAAGTGGGATAGAACCCCTCCCCTCATGTCTAGTGTTTCTAGTTAGGTAAGATTGATTCTATCCTAGATAATTTCTAATATGGATGTATGAGGTTGGGTTCATTAATGTATCTAGATTCGATAAGGTTTCAAACTCCTAAACTTTCAGACCAAGAGGTGAAGGGTCATCAATCCCAAGACCTCTAGTCAGTGATTCGAGTGATCCCTCGGACATTGCTACGCACACGTCGTGCTACGGTCACACGATCACATAATTCTAATAGGGAGGAGTGGTGTGACAACCATTAAAAAGAAAATAAGATGAGGGGTTATAAAGAAATAATGTATACACGTATCAAGTGCTCCTTTGAGGGGAGAGATTAAATATCATCAAATGTGGATGAAGACTCTAGGGTAGGTAGCTATACTCCCCTCCCCAAGATGCAAAGCACAATAAATATAAATAAATGAAAGTAAATAAATAAATTATTCATCAGATACATGGATATCGAGAGATGATTATGTGTGTGAAATGCAAAAGATTCTAAAAAAGGGAAAATAAAAAGAAAAAGAAAAATGCAACTTAAAACATCCCAATGTGATATGTAGAAGGGTTAGATAAAGAAAAGAATTGACTAAACCAAATGTTTGGACTCTCTAAAAGTTCCCAGTGGAGTTGCCAGCTGTCGCGCCTCATTTTTGAAAAATAATTATGATTTAGAAAAGATGTATTTATTGATTTTAGAAATAGAAAAAATGATTTTTTGATTTTTAGAGAATAAATAAAGAAAAAGGAAGGGCCTAAAATGGTACTTAAAAAGTGTGACGGTTTAGACCCAAATAATAGTCTAAAAAGGATTTTAAAGAAAAAATAGGAATCGCCACTTGATATTCAGTTAAGGTGTACCAAGTCACCCAAATTATGTTTTTAAATGAAAAATAAATAGGATCATTTTTAGACTACTCCAGGTCTTCGAAAAACAAGAGATAAGAGTTCAGAAGTCACGATTGAAGAAAGGGAAGGCAAAGATCTGATGTAAGACACCCTTTCAATCTAATCAAAGCTAGTTGCGTGATTTAGTCGAAAATTTTTTTAGTTTAACCTATAAACTTATCACATTTGGATGTTTCCATATAGATGCAAATCTAGACATAAAAGATATTGAGAGGGTCGAAATATCTCTTCAAAGTTTAATTGGTGTAAATCACATTAATTGTAATGCCCAAAATGATTCTTAGAAGAGGTCACGAATATGCAAAAGATGAGACTCGAAGAAAAGATAAATTATAATATATAAATATACGTGACCTAAAGAAGAGGAATGCAACATAACGAGTACAGGGAACTAAGATTCGTGATTTCAATTTTCCTTTTTATAGAGAGGACGAGAGTATGCTAAGACTAAGAAGCCATACTCGTTCATTTCCCATATTTGAAAGGTGACTCTCCTAACCTAATCAAGCAAGATAAGAGAGATAATAAATAACGGGAAAATCATACAAGATAAGAAAATATCTTAAAAATGAAAAGTATGCATGAAATGCAATGAATGTTAAGCAAAGTATGAAATCTAATACGAAAACGGCCTAAAGGATCTAGCATTAGACCAGTCCATTTTTACAAGTCTTCACTAGCATTGAACTAGTGAGAAATTGGGGAGAAAGGCCACAACTAGTATTGAACTAGTGTGGTGGCGTCATGCATTTATTATACCTAAATAAATCCTATAAAGTATAATTAAAGCAAGTAAACACATAATACGCATAGAACACATAATACATAGGCATAATTTCTACATGCAAAATTCTAGTGAAAGCGAATAAACACGTAAGCACATAAGCATGCAAGCACACAAGCAAATAAATGCAAATAAAAGCCTAACTATTACATTCGGGGTCTTAACTACAATTTTAAGGGGAAATTTTAAAAAGAATAATAACCTAACTATTACATTAATCTAACTAATTACAATTTTTGCAAAATTAAAATCTATCTATTACATAGCCTAACTAAATACATGTCTTGAGCATCTATCTATTAGAATTTGGCATTTAAATGCCTCTCAAATAATCATCAAATTAAATAAAATAAATGAAACTTAAGATGAATAAAATGAATAAATACAAGGAAAAACACACATAACATGCAATTATACATAAAAAACACATAGGAACATATAAGAGGATTTAAAATAATAAAAGAAGGTATCTCCCTTGAAGTAGTGATTAAATGAGGTTGGATTTGTCCTATTTATACTCCAAAATCAACAAAATGGTCAATGTACCAATTTAATTATGAAGAAATGCAAATAATCATGAAATCTCCTAATTAAAGCACTTAAATAAAGTACAATTAACAATTAAAGAAGTAAAGCAACTTATATTTAAGAAATCAAAACAGTTAGGGACCTAATTGCAAAATATAAGAAAGTTTTTGAGCTAAATTATAATTATTACAAAATTAGGGGTCAAAATCCAAGAACAATAAAGTTAAGGAAACAAATTGCAATTAAATTAGGGATCTAATTGAAATAAATAAAAAAAATTTAGGGCCAAAGTATAATTACTCAAAAATATAGGGGACAATCTACAATTTACATTACCAGATTGCATGATAAAAAGGCTATTGGGCCATTTCTATTAATTTCTTTGGGCCAGGAATTTCTAAGCCCAACCGGAAGTCCAACAAAAATAAGTAGGCTAGCCTATCTTTTGTACCAATCAAACCCAAGCACTAATATATGGGCTCAAATTCCCAAGCCCAGGTCAGAAACCCAAAAGAAATATACCAAGACCCATTTGTCAAATCTAACCAAACTAACTTTAAACCCAAAAACTCATTTTCTAACAAAAGCCAGCCAAAATATCTAATCAACAAAATCATTAAGCTTTATTTATGCCTTGAAACCTATAAATATTCTGACAAAAAAAAAAAAAACTTCTTAGAACATAAAAAAAAGGGGGATTAAAACTTAATAGGGGCAAAATTGGTTCAATATTCAGATTTTGGGCCATAGTGTAATTAGGCAAAAATTGGGGGGTCAAAATGAAAAATCTAAATTATCATGCAAAGCTTCAAAGGGTTCTACAACTGGAAGCTCTTTGCAACTCCTGGGTTCATCAAATGCACTCATCTTTTCGTCCAAAAGCAACTAATATTTCAACCAATCAAAATTTGGACCAAAGTAGCAAAATCACAAAGCCTTCTTTTTCACTTTTCAATATAAAAACTTTGACATCTAAACACAAAGATTCAGAATAACAGCATGCGATTTCTCTTGTGCAAGACCCGAAACAACGGACACTACAAGAAAATTGGTCATCAGTGACAACTTTTCTCTGTGACGAAAAAAAGTTGTCACAAAAGTGGATCCTTTATTGACGACTTTCTAACTCGTCACAAACCTCTAATGGGAGCCAACTCATTTGTGACGACTTAGAAAAGTCGTCACTAGTAAATTCCCGCCAAGATTTAGCAAGAGTGAGGGAGTGTTTAGAACACACAATAGTGACGACATTAAGAACATCGTCACTATTGCTTGGACTATTTACAGACGACTTTTAGTTGTCGTCACTGATCACTAAAAAAAAATTTATTAGTGACAACAATTTTTAGTGATAACAATAAGTCGTCACAAAAGGAACTTCTTTAGTCGCGACACCTAAAGTTGTCACAATTGCATCAAAGCAACTAAATGTTTAGTGACGACCCATTATTTTCGTCACAAACTACACCGCAAGAAATATTGTCATTAGTGACAACATTTTTAGTGACGACAAAAGTCGTCAGAAAACGTGGTTGTTTAGTGACGACAAGAAAAGTTGTCATAATTGCTCAAAGCAACTAAATCTTCAGTGACGACCTTGAAAAAGTTGTCACTAAAATGATCTATATAGTGACAACTTCTAATATCGTCACTGTCACTCTACCGATTCAGATTTAGTGACAAGAATTAATCGTCACTGTTTAAAGTACTTATTTCTAAGTCACTTTCATTAATTCTACTGTGCCACCCTAACTTTTGCGATTTAGCCCCAAATGTTGTAAAAAATTCCATTATGATACCTTAACTTTTACAATTTAGCCCCATATGTAGTACACCGATTTCTTTTATTCTATTATTACTCCCTAACTTTTGTAATTTAGCCTCATATGTAATTCACTAATTTCATTAATTCTACTATGGCACTCTAACTTTTGCAATTTAACACCCATATGTAATACACCAATTTTATTATTTCTATTATGGCACCGTAGCTTTTACAATTTAGCCCCTATTTTTTTATTAGGAAATTGCGAATAGTATCTTGATAAACTATGCATAAATATTTTATAATTTTCTCAAACTTAAGTAATAATTTGTTATAAACTCTAAAGATATATCTTTCATTACAATAGTTATAAGGCAGGCAGGTCTTTTTATCAATGGAATAAGAAATTTATGCCAGATTTATCCTTTGTACTATATGCCAAGTAGTATTAGCAAAGGAATAACAAAGTACTACAAAGTAATTAACAAAATAGCCTTCAGGGAGTGTAGTTTATGGGCAAATGAGCATTATCTATTCAAAGTACCAACTTTTTATGGGCATTGTAGACACCAAATTTTTAAGGTATTTTTGTTTACTGGTACTTTTATTTTTTGATTCATTTCATTTACTTTTAGTCTTTTATTTTTAAGTCATTTTTATCATTTAATTAAACTTTAATCATTTAATTTTATTTTGTTTGTTTTGATTCTAGGGTTTTGAAAAAGAAAAAAAAGTAAAAAGAAAGAAAAATCAAAGGGACAAGAATAAGACACATGGACCTTTTTTGAGAATGAAATCTTGGCTTTTCATTTTAGGGTTAGTTTTCAGGGCAAACAACAAAAAAAGCAGGGGCGGCACACAAGATTAAGGGGGGAGCTCTGGGGTAGAAGAGAAAAATCGAAATTGAAGAGAAAAATAAAGGCAAGGGAAGTCGGCTAAGAGCAGAGAGAGAAGACCGACAAGGAGAGAATGAAAATTCCAAACCCAAAATCCCAAAATAAAAATTCCCAATCTTCCTCAACTCGATCCATCCAAATTTTTTCAAAACGGTCCTTGATCATGAATTCCTAAATAAGCCCAGAATTCTTGCCGTCAATTTCCATGTCACCGCCTGAGCTTTCGCGGTCGGTCATCGCCACGATGACCAATTACACCGTCCCACCACTTCCACCACCGCACGCCCGGCCCCATTGCCATCGTTTCTGAGCTCCTCACCGCCTGGCACGCCACCAGCCTAGGGCCCGCCAGCCACTGTGGCACTGATGCAGCTCAATTTCTCCTTATTAAAGGGTGCGGATAAAAGTAAAAAAAAGAGAGGAGGTCGGTTAAAAGTGGTGGTGGTCCGATGAGAGGAGATCTGCCTCTCCGACGGTCTCGTTCGCTAGAAAATGAAGTGCCTCCGATTCCTCCGCAAGTGCATGAACACCAAACCTTCCCATAGCCCTATCCATTTCTGCGCCCCTTCTAGAATCCTCTGACGCACCATCCGAGGGATGATTCCGCATAAAATCAAGAGAGGAGCAGCTGCCCTGGCGAGGTTGAAGGTGTACGAGGGAGTACCTCCGCCTTATGATAAAACCAAGAGGATGGTTATCCCTGATGCTCTCAAGGTTTTGAGGCTCCAGGCTGGTCACAAGTACTGTTTGCTGGGTCGGCTATCGTCTGAAGTTGGGTGGAACTACGCTGATACAATCAGGGAGCTAGAGGCTAAGAGAAAGAAGAGGGACTTGGCGGAGGAATTGAAGCTCGCCGCACGCTCACGGAACCCACCATCATCGCCCGTGGATCTTCATCGTCAAGAGCTCTGTAAGTTTTCTATTTAAATTTCAGTTCTTCTCAAGAGTGTGAAATGGGTCTGCCGTGGCTTCATCCAGTGTGATTCTCCTGTTAATTGGCTTCATTTTTGAATACACATGCTGCATATGTTGATTGAGTTGAATGTCTTGATTTCTGATAAATTTTGGGGCTGATTGACTTCAATTTGAACAAAAATCTGATGAAACTTTTAATACCCCCAATCTGTTCGATGTAATGTCTAGCCGAAAATTCTTTGTTGAAAGATGGTTTTGTTGCATTTGTACGTTTGAAAGAAATCGGACAAGTCAGTGAGTTAGGTTGGTTGCAGCAGTTCTTTTGTTTTCTCTTTTGGTTGGCTGACGTATTGTTTCGAATGTCAATAAGGTTGTCTTGTGTCACTTCTGTCATTTATGATCTGCTCCAGAAGCCTAATTCATCAGTTTTGGTACTTAAATCAATGTTTGTTTCTGATTTTTTTTTAGAGTAAATTGTTTCGGCCATGGATTTTTTTTTTGTGGGGAAAAGCAGCTACTGGAACTCTGGTTTTGTATTATGATTTTGTTTGTTTGGTCCTGAGTGACTCGGTTTGAGTCTTGGGGCATTAGTTGGTGTATCTACATGCTCCATTGGGGCTTATAAATTCTGTCCCATGCATGCTGAAATGGTAGAGAAGAAGCTGCCGCATGATTCGTTAGTCATCGTGGGTTGCTGAAATTCATAGTTGCTCCAAATACTTGATTCTCTTGCTGTGCAATTAGGATAGCTGGTATAAAATTACTATAAGCTATGAAGATCTGACTTGCAAAGTGGCCTAAGGCAGATTTCGCAGGTCTTTCACCATGTTGCAAAAAATCAAGACTGAGGAGGGACATTTAAGAATTACTTCTGTCAACACAAGGTTCTAATCAGATGGTGTTTTGATCCTGGGAGTACATTTGTGGCTTTATCATAGTTTTGTTATCATGAAACAATAACATTACACAAAAAAAAAAGCTTCAATAGTGTTTCTGTTTCATGATATTAATTTGAGGAGCACAGAAGGGCTAAAGAATAGAAAAGATTATTATTGTCATTTGGCCAATGAGTTAGCTAAAAACTTTTCATGGCCAATGAGTTAGCTAAAAACTTTTGACGGAACAAGATATACAGTCCCAAGTGTTAAGTGAACAATTTAATCAATCTCCGACTTGTGTTGGGTTGGGAGAATACTGCATTTGATTACGTGAACATTTTATCAATCGCTGACTTGTATTGTAAGATTACTGATTTGATTACGTGACTATTCTAAAAGGAATATTCCTCTTGTATAGCAGAGTGGTAGTATAGTAGTGATGGACGAACAAAACAGAAGATTTATTCATCTTTGACAGTATTTTGACAGATTAAAGAAACATTGCTGATGCCAAAATTGGTCTTCATTTGTGACAAACCTCCTCTTTACAACCGTTAACACTCCTCGTTCTTTGGTAGTCAACCAAGGCATCTTGTGTAGTAGATAAGGCCTGCAATTATCACAGTTCCCAGTTTTTCCCTGTTTCCATCCATTGCAGCAAAACATATCATTTCTTGACATCCAGGCAAAATTTGCAGAAACAAGATTTTTCTACCCCACCGATGTCTTCAGCAATCAAATTCGGATCATCAATCCAATCCACCAACTCTTTCCTCCTACACACACTCCTGTGCACTAATTTTTTTTTCCACAGACCATCAATCCATTTACAATCCTCCGGATGGCATGCAGGGTGGAATCCGATTCAGCTCTACAGACTTCAGTTCTAAATATTGCTTTTTCTTCATTGGGGTAAACAAATGTGTTATGTCTTACCAGCCATGAGAAGAACTGCCACCTACCTACCTAGTCCTCCTTGCTCACCTGTTACACATACTCTCCCCTTCTCCATCTTCTCCCCTTCCATTAATTTGTGTCCGTCTAGCCTTTAATACCAGTATAGTACTGTTTGGTCTCTCTGCAGTGGATTGTCAGTTTCAACTTGAAGAATTAATGTATTTCTAGTATAGTATTTCACTTGAAGAATACCAGTTTAGTACATGCGAAATGTATTTCCTTCAAGTAGTTAAAGGGAATCTTCCTTGTTAGTTAGACTGTTGTGCTGAGTCAACAATCAAGTAGTTATTTTGTTATTCTTGAGCTGTATAAGAATGCAGAAATCTGGATTGGGCAACATGGAAAAATCATTTTGAATAATATCTCTCTTTCTTCTTCCTCAAGTCTAGTTTCTCTCCCCCTTATCACTCTATTTCTGCTGCAATTGCTGCATTCATTACGGTGGTATCAGATTAGTGAATGCTTGTTACTTTTGTTGTTTATTTAGCAATTAGAGACTGTTTTGCTTTTGTCACCTGATAACTTTACTAATAACTTTACTACTTTATTGCAGATATATTGCTCATTTTGGAGGTTTCGAAGAAGATTAGCAGTACGGCTTACATGTCGGCTCAAAAACTGTGGTTATAGTGCTGTCTTAAGTTTAGAAAATGTTTCAGAAGCGTAGGAAATGTTTTGGGAGGAATATGTTTTTTAGTGCAGCCTTGACGTATATGAGTAGTATTTGTTCTACTCAAACTTATGAAACTATTTGTACTATGATGTTGCACTTATTTATGACATTTGAATATTTAATATATTATTTTGGCATATTCTATTGTAACGGTGCCTACATTTGTTATTTATTAAACATTGCTGATATTTTCATTTTTTAGATATTATTGTAGTAGGAAAGTCATGTGTAAGGTGTTGTAAATGAGTAGTATTTTTCTAGGCAGGATGTCTTTATTGACAATTGTTATTGTCACTCAATCAAAACTGTCTATTGATAAGGGAATGTTGTCACAGTTGATCAGGGGTTTATTGACAACAAAGTCGTCACTAATTCCCCTATGCCCTCACCATCGTCCCTTCATGCATCACTTGCATCACTGACAAGAGAAGGTGTTGTCACTAGATTTATAGCTTTTACTGATGACATATGTTGTCATAAAAAGTTTCATTCAGTGACGACCCTAAGTCGTCACTGTATAATTTCATCTTTTACTGACGACATAGATTGTCATAAAAAATGTTCTATTTACTGACGACTTTAAAGTCGTCACTGTATACTTTCACCGACGGAGATTCAGTGACGACCTTGCGACAACTGAAATGTTGTCAATAATGGTCATCAGTGACGACTTTTTGATTATTTGTGACAAAAAGTAGTTATCACTGATGACCAAAATTCTTGTAGTGGGAGAAGAGCAAAATCTTGCATTGCCGATAGAAGAACGACTCTAGTCAAGATATTCTCAGGTTTTATCCTCCTCTTTATGACAAAGGTAACAACACAGCCACAACGCAAAAACCATGGCACCAATCCACACACACCCCCCCCCCCCAAAGATTCACGAATAGGCGAGAGCAAAAAGGAAAAAAACGAACAATGAATTCAACAACAAATTTTCAACAATTTTGATGCAACAACCAATGACATATGACCGGAAAAAAATGAAGAAAGACTACCTTTGGCCTTTTAAAAGGCAAAACACAGCATGAGATGGTCGAAGAAATAGATCCTTGCGTGAACAATTGCGGGTAAAGTTCAATTCTTTGCTGCAAAATTCCTTCACGGGCTGATGATCTCGCGAATTCGGGCTCAAATTTGGCAAACTTGGAGCTGTTTTTTCTAAATTATTTCTAACAAAAGTTGCTATATTTCACCCCAAGAAAGTGTAGAAAACAAGAAATAGTCCTAAACACTCGAGGTTCGATCGAAATTTGTTGAGGAAATGGGCTGGTTGCTCAACCTGTTCATCAGGATTTTTTCCCAAAATTTCTTTTCTCTGTTTCTTCTTTTTTTTCCTCTTTTTTTTTTCTCTTGTTCTGCCACCTCTCCCTTTGTTCTTTCTTACCCTAAGGCTGCGTTTTTGGAGCCTTTTTATAGGAACCAAAAAACCCCAAAACCCTCACCTCAAAGGTGAGAATGAAAGCTGGGTTTCTTCCAAAATTTTGACCCATTGGATGGCTTGATTCCAGAAGATTCTTGATGTTTCTAGCTAAGATGAGTTGGCATTGTACTGAGGGGCTTGAAGGGAAAGAAAAATTGCAAAAAAAAAAAAAAAATTCAGTGGATGAAAAATGAAGCTGCAATTTCTGTCCTATGGCCTCAACCATGGCCATATACTGCTGGAGAAGAAACCAGTGCGTGCCATGCACGCGCGCGTGGCTAATAATTTTTCCCTTTTTTTTGCAAAGTTGCATTTGATTTTTGGTTTCTTTTCTTTTTCTGATTTTTCTAAAATGATTTTCCTCAAGAAATAGAAATGAAACAAAATAAATTAAAATAACTAAAATTTAACTAAAATAAACAAAAATAGGAATAGAATGATAAAATTTTGGTGTCTACAATAATGCTGAAGATGAAGATGAAGCATGGCTTAGATAGTTCTTTGGTATAGAAATTGAACATGCTGCTTTATTTGAATTGATATTTATCAAGAATTGAATATGAACTTGTTGCTTTACTCGGATTGCTATTCATCAAGGATTGAATATGTTTGGGATTTCTATTTTGTAAATTTTGTGAGGTTGGATGAATTTGGTGAATTGGATATAAATTTGGATGACTGGGTTCTTTGGTTATATTTTGTAAATTTGATTTGTAAGGAATATATATATATATATGACATATTTATGACGTCATCTGGTTCGACCACCCCGATTGAACTGGTTGACCTTTGACCTTTAATCTCGGTTGAGTCGATTCCTGGTTCGATGAAAACATAGCTTAGTACTGCAGGAAGGCATCAATTGATGATAAAGGCAGTTAAAAATGATCCATTTCATGTTTCTAATTAATGACAGGGAAGCTATCAAGTATCAAGAACACTTGGTTTTATAAAAATTGCCAATGAGATTCAAGAGAAGCCGTAAACAGAAGAAACTATTTAGAATTGGCAGAAGACAGCAATCCTGCACTTTGGCATATACCTCTTTATCTCCCCAGCATTTGTTTCTAAATGGATGTCTATTTCACAAAAGCGCTCCACGCTTTCAAATTAAGCTAGCGAGAACCTGAAAACGTGGACGGTATCGATACAGTACTTCATCCAAGTAAACCAGGCTGGCATTTTGTTCTGTAAACAGTACTTCCAAGTTCCTTTCGCAAGGAAATGAACCATTTCCTCTTTTAAGTCAATGGATAGGGCATCTTAGGACAAGCGACAAACAGGGCAAACTCAGACTGGGAACAGGATAAAGTTTCTTGCTTTGGCATATATCTCTCATCCCACAGAACTGGAAATTCCCCGGTTTTTGCTAAAATTGTGATATGATTACTAAGTGAATGTCCATTTCACAAGAGGGATGTGATTCCCAAGTGAATGCCTATTTCAAAAAAGGGCTTCATGCTTTCTATCTAAGCTACCGGGGAACCTCAAGACGTGGTCGATTAAAAATGTGCATACTCTGTTCATTGCTTTATCCAAGTCATTTTTGGCAAAAGAATGACACCAGTGATGCTGATATGCACAGGATCAGTAGACCAAAATTTGTGACTCAAACTTCAATTCATAAGCCCTAGTTTTGTGGGTTGGCCAATGATTAATTATTTCACTACCATATAACTACATGTTTATATAGACTTGCAAAAACTCATACACAGACACACAGGCAGCTAACACTGCATTTTACATATACACGTAACATGTTTTAGAACATGCAAGTCGCCAGAAAAACCATATCTACCATTGCAACAATATCCTTTTCCGCCGCTCCCTAATATAGTAACATATATAGCACGGTTAAAAAAAAAAAAAGACCTCTTATCATTGTCTTAGTGAATAATGACAATAATATCATCAAATACATATATATTAATCACTTGAATGAACATAGAGGAAGTGACACAATTATACATCTAATGCATCTAAATATTGTTGTGCACGACAAATGATGATGTAATTTGTTTTTTGGCTTGTTAAACTTAAACTCAATCAAAGTTATAAATTTCCCTAAAGTTAAAAGTAGAAATAATGAATGATTCTGAAAGTATTAATTCTATGGTTAAAAGATAAATCAAATTACTGATACTAGAATCGAGATCGATTTGATAAAAGTTCATTTCAGTTTGGTTTATTAACTTGTCAAATCAAACTTAAACAACATTTCATGCTCAATAAACTTTCAAGTTGGGTTTGAACTTGGTTTGATTAGTATAAAATTAGAATTTATATGTAAAAATTTCAAGCTATTCGAGTTTCACTTGAGTTCAATTTGATAAAAGTTCATTCAAATTCGGTTCGACAAGTAAATAAGACAAATGTAAATTTTTTTTTTAATTTGTTAAAATAATTAAATAAATTTGAACACTAAAGTGTTTGATTTAATTAGATTTATTTACCTCTCTAATTTCAAATTTCTCACAAAGAACATAGAGGACAGTTTGGTCCACAACATCGCCTATAAATTCTGGGAGTTTGTTCCATTCTTTCTTACATTCATACTCAGCAAACGAGCTTCGCCTATCGCAACCAATTACAATAATCTCTTCTCATAACTCTTTGCCTAAGTATGACTGAAGTCGCAACCAACTTCCAAATGGCTGATATTACAGCCAACCACCAAATAACTGAAGTGGCAAACAACTACAGTAAGTTTCAGTCTCCGCGTTCTGCATGCATGCATTTATATCTATTTTCCTATAAAATGAATATTCAGCACTTATATTTTCTTCTTACTGAGATGTTCGTTTCTATCAGTGAAGGAATTCCAGTCTACCGAAGTCGATGCTATACTTAAGCAAGCTGGAGAGGTGAATTAATATAATAATCCTAGATCTAATTTACCTTGACTGTTTTGTCTATGGTTTTGACTAGATTTTTCTATAAATGTAACTCCTAACCTTTCAATCTCCACCTGCCGGTCATTTACATTTGTATGGGAGGGCAAGATTTGGATCTTAATTTTGCTTGATTTTTCTCTAGTAAGGGAGGGATAGGATTTAAGAAGTAAAGAAAGGAAAGGGGGATAAAAATCCAAGATTTCTATGTCTTGACCCATGATTTTCAAGATTTCCAAGGGGGGCCACAATCTTAACTGCTAGACTAAAAGATTTTCTCAGCTCTTAATTATGTTTGATTGAGTTTCTGCCATTTGTTCGAACTTTCGGGATCTAAAATTATTCAAAAGTTTTATGGTTTACACCTTTGCAGACCAAATTAATTGTGCCTGGTGGTTGGACTCCAGTGAACCCTCTAGACCCTCACATTCAAGAGCTCGGAAGATTTGCAGTGGATGAGCACAACAAGACGACAAAGAACAAACTGGTGTTTGTGGCTGTGGTTGCTGGCTTGCAGAAACCACTTGGATTTGCCACTCTGTACTGGCTCCTTATTGCAGCTAAGGATAGCAAGGGCAAGTTAGGTCTCTATAAGGCACTGGTCATAGAATACCTAACTGGGGTGAAGAAACTCTTATACTTTGGGGCTGTGCCCTTTGTTATTAAGAACAAGGACTGAAGATTAACATTTATTGTACTAAGTATCTAGTGTGTGCCCAAGTATGGTTGTTTCAGATGCACTTTTGACATGTTGGAGGTGCATTTGTACCAGCAAAATGCACCGATATATCAGATAAATAAACCTTGGACCGTGTTTGAGTTTGTATATTTTGCTTCGCCATTAATTCTCAATTTGGTTTTTGTTGGTTGTGTTGTTGGGGGAGCGATGAGGTGGAATAGAATTCAACCATTTTTGGTAGAAACGGGTTTACTGAACCTCTTGTTGTCCAATCACCATTTTCTTTTATGCTTTCCATCATGGCAGTAGAGATTATACCCAGATCTCCAAAATTTCAATCGGCCCCATTTTAATTCATGACAACAAATGAAGATATATTACACTGGCAAAATTTAGCAGATCAATTTTAGTGGTGGTTACCAATCTGAGCTAGCAGTGTGAAAAGAAGTGATTAGTCTTTTATGTTATTTTCCCCTCCATAGATCAAACAATATTTGAGCAATGTTTTGAAAACCGGACCGGACCGGCTGGTTCGACCGATTGAACCGCGAACCGGCCATGGCACCGGTCCGGTTCTATGCTTTGGTTGATTTTGCCAGAGAACCGGTCAAACTCGGAAAAACCGGTGAACCGTGTTGAACCGGTTTTTGAGTTTCCTTTTTTTTTTTTTTTTTTTTTGCAAAATGCTTCTATCAATATTCGAGCTCAAGACCTTTGCAATAGAAGACCAATATAGTAACCATTGCACCATCACATCTTATTTGCTTTTTTTGATAACTTATTTATATAAAACAAACATTTATATTTCATTTTTCCATTTTTGTTACAAAACCTCATCCTCTCATGACTCTTTCTTTTTAATCTTCAACTCTTTCTTTCTCTCTCATCTTTTCTTTTGTCACTCTAATTTTAATCAAACCTCTTTAGTTTTAATTTATTGATGTTTTCTTCTATCTTTTAATTTTGTTTTTGTCCATTAAATTGGAAAAAGTTAAAAAAGAATTATTTTTCTTTAACCAAAATTATTTAATGCCACAACCACTCACTTTTATCTCATTTTTTGTTTCTTATCAAGTTTGCATTTCTATTTTCAATTCTCTTAACTTCTTTCGAACTCTAAACTTTCTTTTTTAAATTACAATCTTTAAATTTCAAAGACGTAAATTAAAATTTAAGTTCACAATGTCAAATTCTCATAGACGTGAATTTTGTATAATTTCAAAATATTGTGATATTTTTGGATTGGATTTAAGATTTTTTTGGTAGATATAATTAAAATTGAGATGAAATTTATTTGTTTTAACTTATAATTTAAAAAATTTATTTTTGAAAATCCAAATTATTCAAAAATAGTGAACTTTTCATCATATAAAGTTTTAAATTAGTCCATTGCATATCTTATTTTGTGCATATATATATTTATATAAATTATTTTTAAAAAAATTCATTGAACCGAGATTGAACCGGTCCGACCGGTTGAACCTCGATCCTTTCACCTCACCGGTTCAATTGACGGTCCGGGTTTTAAAACATTGTATTTGAGGATGATTTTCTGGGTGGGAAAAAAAAAGTACCGCTTTGGTGAACTTTGCAAATTCTGGACATCGACCAAACTTTGATTTCCCAAAATTTCCCTTATAGTTTGGCTGCTCATTACAGTATCTGGAGAAGCTTCTAAAATCATACAAAAACATTAAGGGTCTGTCTAATGGTGCCCGTTAATTGGAAACTTGTTAAAATATATTTCAAAAGTCATATTTTTTAAAATGTATAAGATTAATTAGAAAAAATAAATAAATATATGGGAGGAAAGGTAAGATTAAATGGAGAAAGTATATAAATGCAAAGGAAAATAATAATTGTTAGTGTACGTATCCTATACATATATAAAAAGTATTTTGTAGCTGTCTTTTGGGAAAATTTCATCTAACATCTAGGGGAATAAATATGGAAGAGAAAAAGTATAATTTAAATGGTTAAGCGCTGTGTACTTGGTCATGCATTCGTTGGTATATTATGTCGATAATACCTTTTTAAATGTGGGTGGGGAAGACCATTTAGGACTTGGCAGAAGAGCTATAATTAATACAATACAAATAGGAAAAAAAGACATTAAGACGGAGGGAAATGCTATCAAGATAAAAGAATGGAGAAAATGTCTTTTGAGAACTTGCCAAAAGAGTTGGACGGAAAGAATGGGAATTATCTTTCAATGAAGAGTGTGAAGAACTCAAATTAGCAAGGAAACTGTGTTTTAGAGGGTTTTCATTCCATTTAAAAGAGTAATAGAGTTTTGATCAGTGGTTTCAATAAATGGCACTGCAATAAATGGCACTCTGATGAGGATTGCAATGATTGTAAAGAGTGTGTTTTATTGAAAACACTAAATAATAGATCTTCAACCAGTTGTAAATGGGTAATGGATGAGTAATTATTGTCATTGTGTTACAAGAAGCACTGCAATACTGTTGACCTCCCTAACAATCATGGGGCACTTGGATATTAAATAATTTTGGCTCAAGGGGTTGGGGTTCATGCTTTTTTAAGGCATTGGGTCAGATATTTCTATTTCCTCTATCCGTTTATGTACTTTTTTGCCTTCAGTTGGGTCATTAAGCATGGTTAATTCTTTTCTGCAGTCGCTCTTATTAGTTAGGCTACGAATTTGACTATTTTGTGATGCAATAGATTATCTTTGTGCCTTTTTACATATTCTAATTGTGTTCCTAAACTTTGATTCCCATGGTTGTAGGTGGCTGAAGGGTGAGAAAAAGTTATTTGCTTACAAAACTTGGTATTCAAGGTAAAGTCTCAATTTTCATTCTCAATTAGTACATGTTTATTGTGGAGAGTTAATTGGACGTGAATTAATGTTTGGTAAAATTTCTGAATGTTTTTAACATGGGACAAATAGTTTCTATTCTGTTGGGATTAAACCTTTGTTGCTTAGCTTATTAGCACCTTTTCTTGAATTTGCTGGAATGGTTGTCCGTCTATTAGTTTAGCACAACCTTTGCTTTGATTAGTATGACATATGGAACCCTGCAAATCACTATAGTAAATAAGAGATATGTATTGAAACATGTTTTAACAGTGATAAGTAGGGGTGGCAATCGGTTTCAAATCGGATTGGCGGGTCGGATTTAGATCGGGTAAACAGAAAATCTGTTGACCTGAACCTGACCCACTATCTTGAAACGGGTTAGGATACCTGATTCGAACCCGAAAATTTTGGGTTGTCGGGTCGACTCGAAATGACCCAAAACTTAATTTTAATTTATTAATTTACCACTGTAATTTCTAATAAAATCAATTTTGCACAAAACAAATTACATAATCAAGTAATAAAAATTTAAATAAATAATCCTAAGCCAAATCTAAAATAAATTAAACACCGTATAAAAGTAAAAAATAATATAATATATTATTTGTCCAAATATAATAATTTCAACTTCACACAGGTTAAATAAATTCATTTAGGATTAAGTGATTAATGTCTTTGGAAAAAATGAATAACTTAGTTTAGTTAGATAAAATAATTTTTATGTTTATTAAATTATTTTTAATTCGTAAATGAGTTATATCGGGTCACCCATGGGTTGACCCGTATTCGACCCGTTTTCTTTTCAAGTTCAACGGAATCGACCAGATTCTAACTCGAACCTACGAAATCTCAAGTCAAACCCATTAATTTCGTGTTAGATTCGTATCGTATTTTTAGGTCGTGTCGGAAATTACAACCCCTAGTGATAAGGGGAAACGTAAACAGGCACTAATTAACAATAGCACATCAAAGATTCCTAAATATCTAAACATAGGACAGTGCTACAGTGCCTATAGTTATGGTAACGATGTTAGGAAAACCTACTATTACAGGTTTCTATTACCTTTAGTGACAAATCGAATTTTTTAGCGACTTTTTAAATATTATATTAAAATAATTAATATTAACTTTAGTAAATTTTTAATTAAAACTAGTAAGTATATGCCTGAAAGATAAGTTTTAGTCAAAAATAGAAATTTACCCTTTTAGTAATTTAATTTACTTATTATTTGACAAATGTTACTTTTGTTTAATTTAAACTTATTAATACTAAAAGTAAAAAATTTACATATTAAAGTAAGAAAATAATCGGTTTCTTAAAACGGTTTGGGTTTCCACATCTCTCTAAAGTTGCTTCCCTTCTTTTTATTATCTTCTCACCTCACGGAAGATTGTAGAAATTTTTTCCTGGAAAAGGAAGGAGTACAATCATCATCTTATGGAACAGGATTAGCTTTTGCTAAAATTTAGAAAATTGATCAAGCGGGCTAAGCAATTCTATCATATCTTCAGGCTGAACTCTTCTGGTAGGTTTCATGCCTCAGTCTCTGTTTCTGCCTTCTACTACATTGATTCTCATTTCGGTCAATCAATTGGCCTGCCTAGGCGCGGAGGAAAAGCTAAATATGCTTTATAGATAGCCCAGGTTCAGGAGAAAGGGTTTCCCCCCTGTCAGACACAACAAAAGGTTAGCAACGGTGGTACGTAGCCAACCAAAGAGCATATGAAAAATAGCGGTTACGAGGTTAGACCATCATGTTCTCTTGAAATCGTTTGATTATATTGCTGTAATTTATTTATATTTCATTTGTTTTGTTTGTCAAGATTTTCTTGTGAAATTAGGGCTGAGAATTTGAAGAATTTATTGCAATTTTGGGGCTGAAATTGTCCGTTGAAACATCTAGGAAATGGTTGTAGTTTTGATTGTCTACGGGTAAAATATGCTTAATAGCCATATGAAACATCTAGGAAAGGACTTGAGACTAGGTGTTTAAGTTAAATGTGATTAATTTGGGAATGCATATAAGATGTTCGGTGAAATGTCAAAGAGAAATAATTTCGTAGAAAACTGGGTTTTGATTTTCAGTTTGGGGGACAAAATACAATTGATTCTTAAACATTTTAATATTTTTGATGATAATAAGCTTTTTGATAACTACCATTGACTTTGTCTCTAATAATTTCGTAAGCACGTTCCTGGCATATATACATAATCATAATGTATAGTCTTTTAGGGTCAACTTTCAGAAGCAGTCAAATGATTCGATATCTGTAAGAACATTCATAAAAGAGCAATAATGAGAACATAAAAGGCCATAAGAACATCCATGCACGTATCATTACATGGAAGAAGGTTGGAGAAAATGCCAATAATTTGCTTTCTCGGGCTGCTTTGAAATGAATAATTTGCAATACTATTTCAGAATCTCATGGGCTCAACTCTCAAGAGCCACCAAGTCAAGTGGGATTCTTTAGTTGTTTGAATCAAGGTATACATGCCGGAATTTAGCCCCAAAATAAATAAATAAATAGCAGTATATGCCTTGCATGTGACTGCAATTAGAAAGTTGCTAATTAATTTATTCAATTTTGTCTTCTTGAATTCCTCTAAAAGAAGGAAAAAATAAAAGAAGTGTTGGATTCAGAATCCGGAGAGCTAATGGTTTATCTGGTGAATCTCAATCAAGCTCGGGGAATCATATAGGATGTATTAACTAACTAATTAGAAAAGGTTTTATGTGAAGAAAATTGTACAAATTGCTGTTAACCTGAGCCATCTATATGTGTACCGCATGCAAATATTCTCAATACCATGGGGACTAGAACAAAATTGGCAAGGAACCCCAAATAAAGAGGAAACCAAAACGTCTATTTTTTTTGACCAATCCCATTTGCCAAAATTTTTTTTTGAGTCGCATGTTCTTTGAGAAAATCAACTTTGTTCAATATTTGAGAAGCTCACTTATATATTTCCTAAGACAGGAAACGCATGGTACAAAGTACATCTTGCTAAACAAATACGCAATCAATGTGCCTACTTGTATTTTCATTTATTTCATCTTTAGTATAGAAGAACAAACAAATAAAAAAAATGACATAATCAATCTTATGCAATAATGAAACATTTTGAAATGTATTTACTTCCAGTTGAATTATTCCGTGGATGACCATACAAAATAACCCTTAACATTTACTTCATCACTACAAAAGGATGAAAAATACCATAAATAATTACCTGAAGGAAGAATAGCACATATTCTGCTATTGTTCTATCGTTATGTAGTTGTTCTTGGCTATCCAACCTAACAGCTTCATAATAATTCTTCCAAAATTTAAATGAAAGGAGCAGTCTATCTTTGAGAGCCACAATTTTGCTTACTCAATTGTTAATCGAGTATTCAAAAGGTGATTTTGAATATATCTTATTCTGGTAGTATCCACTCGAGATTTTACGAGTGTTAAACTTGTATCATTTTTTTAAACAACGGCTGTAGAACAAGGTGAAATTATTGTCAAATACAATAGCTAGAGTTGTAAGACTTTCTTTGCCTTATCTTGTAAAGGGGCCAAAAAGGACTTTTTTGTCTTATTTTATGCAAAACTATGATTTTTTTTCATTTTTTTTTATCGAGAATAAGTCAATTTTTGGTTTATTGAGAATAACATTAGCAAATTCGTTTTAAAAGAAAATTTATGTATGTGGTTTATTTATTGCAAGAAACAGTTAGAACTTACTTGCATAGGTGACTTGAGAATCTGTTGTATAACTCAAATTTCCTACAGTGGACTTTGGGGCAGTGAACATGATTAGAGTATTTCCTACAGTAGAAGTATTTATGAATTTCATTAATATGTAGAGTTTTCGTGAATCCCTGCCCTGCTGTCTAAAGATTTTTTCTTTTTTGGCGGTGGGGGGGGGAGATCTCATGGCTAGGAATTGGTTCTTTTTGGAATCTTCTGAAGGAAAATGCAGATAACATATGTTTAATTAAGGCTTAGCTAAGTGAACTGATCTCTGCTCTATATGTAGTATGATTTCCTTCGTAAAATTTTTCAGATAGTCTCCCTCCAAGTCAAGGAATTAAGCATCAATTTGTGTAAAAGTGACTTGGGAATACCATTATTTAGACCACTGATCAGTTCCGGTCGATTTATCATATATAGTCAATAATGTGTAATTGCGTTGCTTATTATTGTAATTATTTTTATTTTTATTTTTTTTTGGTAAGCAAAGTTTTCAATTATTGAGGTTGAAGTAAAAACTGAGAATTTGCGACTACTTTTCCTGCAGATAGATAGGAGTGAATTGCTTTAGCATTTGTAGGTGCTTATGGTGTGAAACATGTGTTAAATTTGCGCGATTTCAGTTCGGGTGGGCTGACTGGAAAATTAATTTTAAGATTCATAATTATTATGACATGTTTGTTGATGCTCACTCTTTTCCTTTAGGGACAATGCTACAGTGCCTATAGTTATGGTAACGATATTAGGAAAATCTACTATTATAGGTTTCTATTACCTTTAGTGACAGATCAAAATTTTAGCGACTTTTTTAAATATTTTATTAAAATAATTAATATTAACTTTAGTAAGTTTTTAATTAAAACTAGTAAGTATATGCCTGAAAGATAAGTTTTAGTCAGAAAATTAAAAGTTCTAATTGCCAAATGGACTGTTACTATAGTTACTCAATTATTTTTGAATCTAGATAGTATTTTTCTCTTTCCCTCTTAAATTCTAGTCGTTCCAGAGGAATTATGCAATTTAACATAACTTTCAGCAATCTTTGGGTATGGGTTGCCTAGGATTCCAATCTTTGGGTATGATCAAATTGAGTATAGATTGCGTAGGAGTCCAAAGTTGTAATATTTTCTTTTGTAATCCAAAGAATTTAAGTAAAATCTCAGAAAACATACATCAACACAAACATTGACATGATAGCCTCTTTGACTAACATGATAGCTTCTTTGACATGATAGCTTCTAGAATCATGCTGAAAATGGAAGAAATGACAGCTCATGTAGATGAGCTAGTACAGTTATCTAACAAATCGGCCAAGCCTGGTGGTGGTATAAGTTGGAGAACCATTGTTGATTGTAAATCTGAACATAATCTCCTTAGTTTGCAATGATTGGTGTTTACTTGTTTTAATGTGAATAGTTTCAGCCTCCAAGTGCTCTTGGGTTTGTAAACCAGAAATTTCAATTCAAACTGAAGCTTTTGATAATGATATAAGAGCCCTTGGCGCTGGTGATCATATTCTCAAATCAAGTTACTAGCCTCTTGATTGTTTCAGTTTTCTGAACCCAAAGTCTTTGTGCTCTAAATTCAGATCTTGGCCATGTAATCTTGTCATGCTTAGATATCTATATCTAGTGTCCTGCCACCTTAATTCTGGTGCGTAAGTATCAGTTATTAAAAGTTAGTAAATTTTATAAAATCTGAGGTTGCCATTCTTTGTTTCGGCCAATTTGCATTAGATGGACCTTTGTTTAGTCCAAGTACTAAATAAATTGGTGAGTAGATTCTTACTGATGCTCAAAATGAGCCGTTTTCTCCTATTTTACTGATGCTCAAAATTGTTCTTGTGGCTTTCAGCCTTATTCTTGATTTTTATTCTTATGTTCTCAAATAAATGAATTATCTACTTCGATTTTTTCGAGCATTGAAATTGGTACAGGTGGTTTACTATAGAAATGTCTCTCACATGGCTTGTTCTGCTGCTAAAGCTTAGGGTCTTGAAGCATGTATACGTTTTACTATTATTCTTGTCATCATTTGGTTATTTCCGCTTCCAGATATGCTAAAACTGAAAATCATGTTCTTTTTCAGGACTGGATATCTCAACGGGATGGAATAAGTGAAAGAAAGCAGGGAAGATTAGCATTAATCATGAAATTCCATATGGATGGTTCTAGTCAAACATGGGGTGCATCGGACACAGTCTCTCTTTTGGTCTTAGTTGTTATAGGTGTTTTCTGATTGCGCTACTACTTTTGTAGTTGTGACCCTGTCACATTTTGTTCAGCTTAGTCAGGGACTATTATGCAGTAGTTGTTCTAATGCTTAACCATGATAAAACCTCGATAGTTTTATATAAGCAGCTACTTACTACATGCTACATTTTGCCACGTCCTCTATGAATAAACAACGAATCCATCTTTCTATTTAATGACAATCTGCCATTAGGAATAATGGGACAAACTCATATTATTAGGCACCTGCATCATGTTAACAGTTAATTCCTGCATCCATGGACATAGAAGAACCAAGCAGCTCAACTTTGCAATCCCGCCAAAAAGATGACAATGGATGGATCACTTTTCCTTTTATCACAGGTATATCCCATAAGTCTCGCAGCAAATTAGTGTTTGTTATATGCACTCAGGAGAATACCGCTTCTCTCTTCAAATATAAAGCACATTAGTAAGATAGGAGAATAGCAAATATAAAGCACGTTCTTCTGCCTTATAAAGTACTTGGTATTCAGCTAGAAATAGCCAAGATAAATTAGAATTTTTTCCCAACTACGAATACTTTTATTGTTCATCTTCTCTGGAAATGATCTTGTAGAAGAAATCCCCATGCATTCACTAAATATGGTGAATATAAAAAAATACCTATAATAGAACATGCTTATGAGCGGGAATAAAATATACAAAAGATCTTACAAGCATAAAATCTCACACCATAATTTACTTACATCATTTATTTGTCGCTCATCCATAATTCAATTTGTTGTCTTCGTTATAGGGTGAGGGGAAAAAATATAGATTGAACCTAATTTTTGTGCTAGATTAATAAACAGGGAGAGAGCAACGGGGGATTGGAACCACAACACAATAATTGTGGGGGTCTCATAAATACCTTCAATGAATCCGGAAAAAGGCTACCAGCTTTAAGTACTATGAATTCTTTGGCATAAAGAAATCCAAGCGTTACTAGGGCATCGACCTTTCCTACTCTAACTAAAATTAATGGCTAATAAAAGTCACCTTGGTACTTATCTCTTGAATTCTTAACTGTTTCAAAATTTAATAAAGAATTCTATCACAACCACAACACTTTTGAATTCAACACTACAAAAAAGCCTATCCTTTTTTTTTTTATTTTGGGTTAAAGTTAGCAAAAGTTCTACTTATTTGCACCTTTCCTGTAAAAATTATTTTTTGTTGCAATTTCCTATTTTAGTTATGCATTCGACACTAGTACGGGCATTATTTGGGATTATTTATTTAAATTTTTATTACTTGATTATGTAATTAGTCTTGTGTGAATTAGAAATTATAGTGGTAAATTAATAAATTAAAATTAAGTTTTGGGTCATTCGGGTCATCCCGCCAACCAGACAACCTGGAATTTTCAGATTCGGGTCAGATATCTTGACCCATTTCGGGTTGGCGGGTCAAGTTCGGGTCAGACAGTTTTCTCTTATTCCTGGGTCTCAACCCGACCCGCCACTCCGATTTGGACCCGATTGTCACCCCTAATTATATTGGTAAAAAAATAACATATTTTACAAATTATTCCAATTTATTTAGAAAATGTTACTAATTTCATTAGAAATTATGAAATGTAATCATGGTTTATTAATTTTTAACTAAATATAAATACTGCATACAAAAGGAAAAGATATTTGACTTTGTTTTACTTTGATTAGAAAAACTTGTGGTAAAAACAACGAAATAGTGACAGGGGTGCAAATTTCAAATCAACAACCAACGTACACTTAATTACGATAATTTTTTAGTTGACCAAACTAATATATGCCATAAAGTAGTATTTGATCATTTATAAATTGGCAATTTTAGCAGTTTATATACAATTCACCTATACAAATTATGATTATTATAAAATGATATTTTTTAATAATTTACATACTATTTGCCAATTAAAAGTAAGTTTGATAAAAAAAATGTGCATATAAACCCATATTGTAAATGATACAAAATATATTTGAATCTCACGAAACTTAATATGTGAGTAAATTTACTATAGTTTTCAAAGATTATGCCACATTAGTACAAATTTAACTTTTATACTTGTGACCTAGAAAATAAATTTATTAGAACACATAACCTTTGTAAATGATACATACATTTATTAAAATGCTTAAAACACATAACATTGATGAATGATACATACAATCATATATTATACATTTACGTTACCAACAATTACTAATTATAATATTAAGTTTCAATCATTAATAAAAAAATCTTAGCATTATTTTAAATAAACTTCCTAATACTTGTTTCATATAAGTTTCTTTAAGTAAAATAGTAAATTTATGCCACAAACTAGTAAGTCTTGATGATTAACCAAATTTACTATTTTATCAACAGGATTTACTATTAATCCGTGAAAACTTACTATTACTTGAACTAAACTTACTCTCCAAAAAGTAAGTTTCGAATATAGAGTAGTAATTTATTTATTTTTTAAAAAGTAACTTTCATTTTTATTTCAATTTGCTTTTTAAGACATAAATAGGATAACACTTGGATGACCATTTTTGATTTTTTTTATTTGCTTTTAGCGATCATTTGATTATTTGTTAGGTTTATCCACCTAAATAGAATAACACTTAAAAATAAGAAAGTAAGTTTTCTATCTAAAATAATAAGTTAACCGGAATAAATTAGTAACTTTTATACTTCAAAAGGTAAGTTGGAATAAATATTAAACTTACTTTTTAAATAAATAAATTACTACTTTCTATCCCAAACTTACTTTTTAGAAAGTAAGTTTAATTCAAGTAATAGTAAGTTTTTGTACATAAATAGTAACTCTTACTAATAACATGGTAAATTGATTAATAATCAAAACTTACTGATTTATGGGACACATGTGCTATTTTATTTTAAAACATATTTCAAAATAGTATTAGGAAATTTATTTGAAATAACGATAAGATGTTTTATTAATGATTAATTCTTAGTACCTTAGTTAGTAAGTACTCATAATATACCTGTATAATACATGATTATAGGTATAATTTAAAAAAATTATTTATATATTTTAAAATACTATGAAAAATAGTTTGACTTTTCACATAATCTTGTGAAATATGTAATAAAATTTTGTTGTATTATAAGCCTTTAATCATTTTCAATTTTTGAAAAATTTGAAAGTTCGAATAACAATAACAACAAATCTTCCTAGTTATATATAGAATATTACTTGATTATATATCAAAATTTTTGTAATTTAACACCTATGAATATAATAAGATGATAAAGTTTTAATAAATTTACATCTGAGACACAAGAAATAATAAGAGTAAAAGCCTAAACAAAATGAGAAATAATATAATAATAAAAATGACAAAATTAGTATAACAATTAATATAAGAAAATCTGTATGATCTGGATTAAATCCCTTGGGAGATTGTTCATAAGAATAGGATCCAATAATTATAAATGAAAATCACATGCATGTATAATCTATTGTATAATTTAAATTAAATTTAGTTCACCTATAAAATGGTCCTAAAATAATTAGTACACTATGATATATGTTATTTTAACAACAAATTTTTTTTACTAAAAGTCTGAAATATCCATTACATCCATTACATATGTATGAGGGATATTTTACCATATTTGTATCTCACATCTAATCATGAAAGTTAATTTGAGAAAAACTATTTTTGACAATAGAATTATTTTAAATTTAACCAACAAGTTGAGATTTTTTAAACAATAAAAGTGAAATATTTTGGGAACTTAGTTGTTTATTTTCCCATAATTAAAAATTTAAAATGTGACAAATTATTCTTACATATTTCATAAGGTCATATGCAATAAAAAAAAAGTTTTCATGGTATATTTAAAATGCTTCAAACATATAACATTTATAAATGATACGTACAATTGTAAGTTTCTTTAAGTAAAATAGTAAATTTATGCCACAAACTATTAAGTTTTGATGATTTACCAAATTTACTATTCTATCAACAATATTTACTATTAATCTATAAAAATTTACTATTACTTAAACTAAAATTACTCTCCAAAAACTAAGTTTCAGATATAGAGTAGTATTTTACTTCAAAAACAAAAAGTTAGATCCATATTTATTCAAGTTTACTTTTTGAGACATAAAAGTTACTAATATATCGAGTTAACTTACTATTTTTTATGCAAAACTTACTAACCAAAATTTTAGGTACTATTTCATTTAGATGACCAGTACAGCAGGTAATCAAATGGTCACTAAAAGTATTTTTACCTGTTATATCAGGTAAAAATAGATTCGTTACCATAACTATCGTTACTTCAGACTTTTCCCTAAACATATGATAGTTGTATGGCTAAGGGCTCATGTTTGTTCATAACTTCGGGAGAAACAATTTATAATTTCAAATAATTCAATCTTAGAATAAAGGATTTACAATCAGTCAGTTTGATTTTATTTCTAATCATTACAATTGTCAGGACAAAAGCGATTCAATTTTTTTTATCAATTTTTTTCTCAGTAAATTTTGTAAAAATTCCTACTGACTTATGATTATGTGATTAAATGACCAATTGGTTACTTTTACATTTCTCGACTTAAACAAATTAATTTATTTGATTCTATTTGTGCATTTAAAAATCACTATAGTTTCTCATTTTCTTACTGATATTGATAGTATTTTTTACTTTTGTAATCTCATAATGTTTAACAAATTATAACACAAGTACTCGCTCCTATGCAATGGGCAGACTTCATCCCTAGTATACAGGATAGATTAAATGAATTTTAAATGCATCAAGGTGTGCCCAATGAGCATCCGTTAAAAAATTCAAGCATTAATGTATTTTATTGTACACTAACCATACAGATTGGGACTACGACTTAGCCCCCAAGTCCTTAATTGTTGTCGTCCACCTTAATAATATTGGAAAGATAGCCAATACCGACCATTTTTAAGGTTATATTCCGTTTGTATCCTCATTTGTAGAACTGGTTACTTGAAAGCTGCTAATTTTGCGTTATCGTGGAAAATTTCTCTACAGCAGCAAATCAATTACTGCATTCAAGAAATCTTAAGGAATAAGATACAATTTCGATGCCATTCCCAAGAAAACGTGTTAATGGAGATTGTTGCATTATTGAATCTAATGATGTTAATTATATTTACTGATGATTATCCATCGAACGTCCTGAAGCTATAAACGATGAGGATTTCGCAATCAAAGATTCAAGCACAATTAAGGCAATCAATGTAATCAATAATTCATGGTAAGAATAATAAAAAAACATAATTAGTTAAGGCTTAAGAAATATGAAAGGGAAGTTTTCTATGCTAGCACAATAAAGCAAGGATGGAACAGGAGGAGGGAGGGAAGGGCCACCACCCCAAGTTCCAGAAATTTATGCTTTTTCCTCCTCAAGATTTTGAGAAATTTGATGACAAAGGCAGTTAAAGATGATCCATTTTTTGTTTCAAATCAATGACAGGGTAGCTATCAAGTATCAAGAACACTTGCCTTAATCAAAAATTGCCAATGAGATTCAAGAGAAGCCGTAAACAGAAGAAACTATTTAGAATTGGCAGAGGACAGCAATCCTGCACTTTGGCATATACCTCTTTATCTCCCCAGCATTTGTTTCTAAATGGATGTCTATTTCACAAAAGCGCTCCACGCTTTCAAATTAAGCTAGCGAGGAACCTGAAAACGTGGACGGTATCGATAGAGTACTTCATCCAAGTAAACCAGACCAGCATTTTGTTCTGTAAACAGACTAATTCCAAGTTCCTTTCACAAGGAAATGAACCAACTTGGCATGTACCTCTTTTAAGTCAATGGATAGGGCATCTTAGGACAAGCGGCAAACAGGGATGAAGAGTCTTGCTTTGGCATATACCTCTCATCCCACAGAACTGAATATTCCCTGATTTTTGCTAAAATTGTGATATGATTCCTAAGTGAATGCCCATTTCACAAGCGGGATATGATTCCCAAGTGAATTCCCGTTTTGGCAAAAGAATGACACCTATAATGATGACATGCACTGGAACAGTGGACCTAAATTTATAACTCAAACTTCAATATTTTGAGTTTAAATTTAACAGGTGGATGAGGTTTAAATGAAGTTAGAAAAAAAATCTATTATTTTGTATTGTTTCATATCTCTCAAAAAAAAAAAATTAATAAAGCACATTGGTAGGTTAACTAACTTTTTACTTTTTCTTCAGTAACATGGCTTACTTTTTCCTCCATTGAGTTAGCCAAGATAGTAAAATTAATATATTGCTTTTTTGAAGCTGTTGTATTTGTTTTTTACTGAATTAATAGTTACTGAATCACAAGGAAACAAAAAAGAACTAAAACATGATGTTTATGAAGGAGAAATAGCAATATAATAAAAATGGGACAGAGAATGACACAGAATGTGGGACAGAAGATCTATTACGCTTCCGCAACGGATCTTCTATCTCACATTCTGTGCCATTCTCTGTCTCACTTTTTATTATATTGCTATTTCTCCTTCATAAACATCATGTTTTAGTTCTTTTTTGTTTCCTTAATATCCAATAACTATTAATTCAGTAATACATAAAATTTAACAAACTCAAAAAATCAAAATGCATAAAAAATGAGATTTTTTGTGCATTTTTTGCTGTATTTTTTAATTTTCTATTATATATTGCTTTTTTGAAGCTGTTGTATTTGTTTTTTACTGAATTAATAGTTACTGAATCACAAGGAAACAAAAAAGAACTAAAACATGATATTTATGAAGGAGAAATAGCAATATAATAAAAATGGGACAGAGAATGGCACAGAATGTGGGACAGAAGATCTGTTGCGCTATTATCCCTCCGTGTGGTTAGCGGGTTATTGCACGTGACAGAATCCAGTACGCACTCTCGGATAGTAACTGCAGTGCCCTTGTCAACAAAAAAAACATGCCTTATGCACATATCTTAGAAAAAAAAAACCAGTAGTCAAGGGGTGGGATTTAACGGTGCAGGAAAGAGAAAGAGGAATTTAACAAATGGAAATTTCAAGGCTGGAAAATCAAGAAAAATAAATATGGGAACTACTTAAGGATTGAGAAATACGGAAGGGAAGAGTTATTTACTATAAAAAAGAATCAGTTCATACTAAAGACATTTCGCAAGGAAATGTACCATGCCCCCTTTTAAGTCGATGGATAAGGCATCTTAAGACAAGCGGCAAACCTTGACTGGGAACGGGATAAAGAGTCTTGCTTTGGCATATACCTCTCATCCCACAGAACGGGAAATTCCCTGGTTTTTACTAAAATTGTGATATGATTCCTAAGTGAATGTCCATTTCACAAGAGGGATATGATTCCCAAGTGAATGCCTATTTTAAAAAAGGACTTCATGCTTTCCATCTAAGCTACCGAGGAACCTCAAGACGTGGACGATTAAAAAGAACCCATATCATTGTCTTAGTGATTAATGACAATAATATCATCAAATATATATATATATATATATATATATATATATAATCACTTGAATGAAAATAGAGAAAATGAGACAATTATACGCTCAATGCTGTGCGCGGTAACTGATGAAATAATTTATTTTTTGGCTTCATAAACTCAGACTCAATCAAAGTTCTAAATTCTCCTAAAGTTAAAAGCAGAAATAACGAATGATTCTGGAAGTATTGATTCCCAATTTCCGACGAAGGCCATAGAAGACATTTAGGTCCACAACATCGGCTATAAATTCTTGGAGTTGGTTCAATTCTTTCATACATTCATACTCAGCAATCGAGCTTCGCCAATCGCAACCAAGTGCAATAATCTGTTCTCATTACTCTTTGCGTAAAAATATGGCAGCAGTGGCAGCCAACTTCGCAGTGGCTGGTGTGGCAAAAAACCCGAGTATGTTTTATTCTCTGCGTTTTGCATGCATGCATTTATCTATTTCCCCATAAAATGAATGTGCAGCATTTATATTTTCTTCTTACTGAAATGTCTGTTTCTTGATGGAAATCAGTGCAGGGATTGAAGCCTGCCCTCGTCGTTGGTGCACTGAAGCAATTAGCCGGACAGAAGCAAGGACAGGTGAATTAATAATACTCCTAGACCCAATTTATCTGAACAGGTTTTGTCTGTGGTTTTGACTAGATTCTAGGATATTGCTATATTACAATAAAATTCCTTCAACCTTGTTACATGTTCTATAAATGTAACTCCAGATCTTTCAATCTCTATGTGTCAGTCTTTTACTTTTTTTTTCTTTTTTTGAACGGGAGGGGAAGATTTGATTCTTAATTTTGTTAGATAGAGTTTCTGCCAAGTGTTCCAATATTTGGGATCTAGAATTACATATTCTCAAGTTTTTTGGTCGACACTTTTGCAGGGTAATGCTGATGTGCCTGTTGGTTGGACTGTAGTGAGCACTCTCGACCGTCACATTCAAGCGCTCGGAGAGTTTGCAGTGGATGAGCACAAGAAGCAGACCAAGGACCAGCTGGGGTTTGTGGCTGTACTTTCTGGCATACAGAAAACCGAGGACGATCGTTCCACCTACTGCCTCCTTATTTCAGCTAAGAATAGCACTGGCAAGTTGGGCAGCTACAACGCAGTGATTATAGAATACAACACTGGGTGCCAGCAACTCTTACAATTTGAAGAGTCGCCATGAGTTACTGAGAACAAGGACTGAAGATTATGTATGCTATATTAAGTATCTACCGTTGTGCTAAATTAAGTATGGATGTTTCATATGTAATGCTGAGATGTTGAAAAAGGTGCATTTGTACCAGTAAAATGCACCCCATGTATTAAATAAATAAAACGCTGTGCCCTGTTAGAGTTTATATATATATATATATACACTTTGTTATTTTGTTGTTGGGCGGGTTGGAAATCCATCCATTTTCCTAGAAATGGTTTTGCTGAACTTCTTGTTCTCCAATCACCATTTGTCTCATGTTTCCATCATGGCAGTGGAAATCAAAATACAAAGCTCCAAATTCTTAATCGGCCCCATTTAAAATCATGGCAATAAATCAAGATGTGTTATAATACAGCAAAATTTGCGGTAGCAGAGACATTTTATTACTGCTCTGGTGGTTACCAATCTGAGCTAGCAGTCTGAGAAAATGGCATCCAGTCTCCCCTTAATCAATCAAATACCATTTGAACATGAACTTTGTGGTGAAGAAGGCCCAAAAACAAAAACAAAAACAAAAACAAAAACGAAACCAGGCCTTACAAAAGAAAAGATAGTATCGGCTATTTTATTCTAATGAAGGAAAAGCGCTTAAGCACTAAAAAGGATAAGACTCTTACTTATAATAAACAATCAGCATAATATATCAATCGATTTCCAAATAAATCCTATCGAGTCCTGGCCACTTGGAAACTCCGATTCCGTGGCTAATATGATAACCATGTGACAGCAAATATAATTCCATAGACTTCCGTGGACTTGAGCTCCCACTTGTTCCTCTAAGACGTGTCCAGGCCTTACAAGATAAAATCTTCTGTCAATTTGGCCTTTTAGCTCCAATTACTCTCAAAATTTCTCAGAGACAGCAACAAACACAAATTATAGAATCTAACACTTAACACTATATTTTGCCATAATAAAAGGGGAATATTTACAAATAAAATGCAAAATTAACCATCTAACAATTGGTTACTTCAATGCTGCCAATTTTGTCTTATCGTGGAGAATTTTTCTACATCAGCAAATCAATTACTGCATTCAAGAAACCTCAGGAAAAAGAATACCATGTCGGTGCCATTCCCAAGTAAAAGCGTTAATGGAGATGTTCAACCACTCTTTTTTTTTGGCATTATCGAATCCAATGATGTTATATTCATTTATGATCATCCATGAGAAGTGCTGAAGCTGTTAACGACAAAACTTTCACAATCAAGCACAATTAAAGCTTGAGTTCTTTGCTAGTACAATGAGACAAGGGTGGAACCGGGGGAGATCAGGAGGCAAGAGCCACCAACCCCAAGTTCTAGAAATTCATATTTTTTTCATTTAAAAATTTGAGAATTAAAAAAAAAACTCCTATGTATATTAAGCTATTTCCCCCTCCCCCCAAATTTTCAAGAATTTTAGACTGATTGCAGAGTTGTAGATGTATTTTGCTCCCTCATTTCCTAGTTCTGTCACTATAACAAGGCATCGACTGATGAAAAAGCATTTGAAAATGACCCATTTCCTCTTTCAAATCAAAGAGAGGGAAGCTATCAGGTATGAAGAATACTTGCCCTGATAAAAAAATTGCCAAGGAGTATCATGATAAGCCGTAAAAAAAAAAAAAGAAACTATTTAGAATTTGCAGAAGACAGCAATCTTGCACTTAGGCATATGCCTCTTGAGCTCCCAAGCAATTGTTTCTATGTGGATGTCTGTTTCACAAAAGCGCTCCACGCTTTCAAATTAAGCTAGCAAGGAACCTCAAAAAGTGGACGATTTCGATTGAGCACTTCTTCAACGTAAACCAGGCCAGCATTTTTTCCCGTAAACAGTGTACTTCCAAATTCCTTTTTCCGGGTTTCTTAACAAATTAAAATTTAACTTTTCCCAAAAAAAATTATACTTGGTCACCAAAGGAGGAGGATGGAGCAGAATAATTGATATCTACATGTAAATCTAGCGAAAATCATGAACTTTCAAGTTTCAATTAACAAATTTAATGTAATTGATCAGTTTTCTTTTAATTTCTTTGACAATTTTATTACTGCATTAACATACTGTTCACCAGATACTGATTTTTTTTTTCCATCAATCTTGCAATTTCTTGGCATTCTACAGTTATTTACCTATTTACACTTATTTGATTATGTTGGGAAAGGGATACCAGTGCAGACACACAATATTAGAGTTAGTTCAGGACAAATTACTCTTTCCCCAAGTACCAGTTAAAATAGGAATAAATCAAATCACCAAATAATAATGCCAACCATAATAATAAAATGCAAGAAAAATAAAAGACACAGGATACCAAGATTTTTATGTGGAAAATGCAAATTGGAAAAAATCACGGGACCTAGTTCAGTCAAAAAATCTCCACTATCACAATAATAGGAATACATAGGTCTATCTAGAACATCTAGATGACAATAATATCACCAATACTAACCAAGCTAAATCGCTATAAAATCACCCCCAAAAACTACAACTATAAAAGAAGTGGGTTTGGAAGGGTGTTACCAAACAAAGAAAAAATCCAAAATCTGAACTAGTAGGTGAGTAGAGTTTAACAAGAGGATCGCGTGGATAAATTTCGTCTCAATCAGTTTTCGAATCATTCTCCAATCATGACCTTGAAGTTTCTCTCTCTTTAGCTTCTTTACTCTTTTCTCTCTCATCGGTTTTTTCGAAGAAAGAAAAGTGACAGCTGCTATATTTCTTCCTTGATTGATTTCTGTCTCTCGGTTGAAGCTTTTGTCTTTTGTTCCCAAGAAAGAAAGGCCAAACTTTCCAAGTCAAATTTGACTTCAACATAATTGGATTTATTTTGTGGTTTGACCAATAAATAGGCTGGCACAAACCCAAAAATCTTCCCCTCCAACTCATTTGGTAGGCATAGTCAAACTTGCTTCCTGTTTGCAAAACAAGATATTCTCCCTAGACAACACCTTGGTCAACATGTCAATACCAATATCATTTGTATGCACCTTCTCAAATATTAACAACTTAGAATCTAGTACTTCTCGAATCCAATGATACCTTACATCAGTGTGCTTTGATCGAGAGTGACATATAAAATTTTTACACAAATGAATGACACTTTAACTGTCATAGTGAAAACTATACTTTTCTTGCTTCATCCCCAGCTTTTGAAGGAATTTTTGCAGCCAAAGAGCCTTTTTGCATGCTTTAGTGGCTGCAATGTACTCTGCCTATACTTGAGAGGGCGATATATTTCTGTAACTTACTTTGCCATGACATTGCTCCCTCTGTAAAAATCATCAAGTACCCAGATGTGGACTTCCTGTTATCGAGATCACCTGCCATATCTGTATCGGTGTACCCATCTAATATAGTTTTACCATTGCCGAAACATAAACATAACTTGGAAGCTCCTTTGAGATGCCTAAGGATCCATTTGACAACATTCCAATGCTCCTTACCAGGATTGGAAAGATACCAATTGACTACCCCAACTGCATGAACAATATTTGGCCTAGTGCAAATCATAGCATACATCAAACAATCAATAGCCGATGCATAAGGAACCTTTCTCATTTTTATTTTTTTTTTTGGCTTTCTCACTTGTAGGACACTGCTTAATACTTAGTTTAAAGTGACCTGCAAGTAGAGTAGAAACTTCCTTAGATTTGCTCATGTTAACCTATCAAGCACCTTTTCAATGTACTTTTTCTGAGACAACCAAAGTTTTACATTTTGTCTGTCCCTAGAGATTTTCATTCCGAGAATCTGTCTAGTCGGAATCGAATCCTTTATTGCAAAGGATTTACTTAGCTCCTTTTTTAGCCTATCAATCTTCATAGTATCACGACCAGCAATCAATATGTCATCAACATACAGTTAAAGAATAATAAAATCACCATCTAAAAAATTTTTCACATAAATACGGTGATCAAATATAGTCCTGTGGTACTCGTGATCTATAATGAAGGAATCAAACTTCTTGTACAACGGTTTCGGTGCCTGTTTCAGCCATACAAGCTCCTCTTGAGACGGCATACAAGGTTTTCCTTGCCATTTTCTTTAAACCTCTCCTGTTGCTCCATGTAAATCTTCTCTTCCAAGTCACCATGTGAGAAGACTGTTTTCACATGATGTTGCTCAATCTTCAAATTCAAACTGGCCGCGATACCTAGAACAACTCGGATTGACGACATGTTTCTCACATGAGAGAAAATTTCTTCAAAGTTTACACCCTTCTTCTGATTAAATCCCTTCACAACCAATCTTGCTTTATACTATGATATTGAGCTGTGTTCCTGAATCTTTAACCTGTAAACCCATTTGTTCTTCAGAACTCTGTTGCCCTTAGGCAGTTATACTAAGTCATAAGTGTGATTCTCATACAAAGACATTATCTCTTCTTGCATAGCTTGCAACCAGTCTTCTTTCCTCTCTGCTCTAGAGTCTCACTATAGGATTTTGGTTCCACTCCATTTGTCAGCAACACATATTTATGGGGATTATATCTGCTAGAAGGTCTCCTCTCTCTAGTAGAGCTTTAAAACTCATCTTTTAGTAGTGGTGATGGAGTAGGTGGTGCCTCATGATCAGGTTCATTAATAGCGATCATCATTATCATCAACATCCTCTGTCTGCTCTGTCTCAGCTCTCCCTTGATCAAAATCACAGGTACTGAAATTGGATTAGAATATGAATTTGCAAAAATGTCATTTGAGGATCTTGGCTTCTTATTTTCTCCATGTTTCAATGGTTTGATCTTCTAAGAAGAAAACATCTTTACTGCTGATCACCTTTTTCTCAATAGGATCATACAATCTGTAGCCAAACTCTTCATGTCCATAACCCAAGAAAATACATTATTTGGATTTCACATCAAATTTTGACATCTCATCTTTGGGAATATGAACGAATGCTCGACAGCTAAAAACTCTCAAGTTCTTATAGCACATATTCTTCCCTGTCCATACTCTCTCTGAGATATCACCATCCAAAGGAACTGGCGGAGAAAGGTTGATCAAGTCAACTGCAGTCCTCATTGCCTCACCCCAAAAGGATTTTAGCAGTTTAGCATTGGAGAGCATACATCTGATCCGTTCAATAATAGATCTATTCATCCTCTAAACTACTCCATTCTCTTGAGGAATCTTTGATACGGTCTTCTCCAATCTGATCCCATGGGATTCACAGTAGATTTCAAATGGTCCTCTATACTTACTAGCATTATCAACATTTACACATTGCAACTGTTTGCTCGTCTCCCTCTCAACCTTGCTATGAAAGTCTTTAAATACATCCAAGACCTGATCTTTAGTTTTCAAAGCAAAATACCTTACTTTTTTAGTAAAATTATCAATAGAAGTCATAAAATAAATAACACCACTAAGGGACTTATCCTTCATATAGCAAACATCAATATATACCAATTTTAAAGGATTTAATTTTCTAGATGGAGAAAAATGTTGATATGTGACTCTATGTTGTTTCCCATAAATGCAGTCAACACAAGGTTTAAGTACATTATCTCTAACTTCAGGTAGGAACTATTTGCGAATAAGTGTTTGAATCCCTTTTTCACTCATGTGCCCAAGTCGCCTATGCCAAAGGTCAATCAAGGAATCACGAATTGCATTCATTTCTCTCTTCCCCAACTTGGCTTGCATCAAGTAAAGGATACTCTGCTTCTTTTCTCTGGCAACAACAAGATTTCATTTACTGAGTTTCCATTTTCCTCCATCTTGAGGGCTATGGTAGCCCTCATCATCAAGTTTTCTGTAGAAACAAGATTAAGGTGAATATTAGGAACATGTCGGGATTTCTTAAAATCAACAGGCACTTGGTATCTGTATCTAAATATATGTCTCCCATGCCAACAACTTTGCATGAGACCTCATTTTCCATCATAACATAGCCAAAGTTTGCTTCGGTGTACGTTGAGAAGAAATGTCTGTGAATAACATGGTACGATGCACCCGAATTAACTACCCAATCACTGTCATAACAGATAATACTCACATGACCATCATCACAGAATACAAACATATCATCATGAGGTGCCACAACTGCTGTAGTTTTCTCATCATCTTTTTCCTTCTCCTTACCTTTTTTCTCAATATGTTCCCATTTTAAAATTCTAAACTCTTTCATATAATTCCCATTCTTTTTGTAATTATAGCATGCAATATTTTTTCGCAACTGAGACCTGCCTCTGGAGTTGTCAATCCTGTTGTGGGGTTCTTTACTTTTGCTTCTCCCTCTTTTTTTTTTTTTTTTGTCACCAGGACTTAAGACTCACACACAATTCCTTGTTTCTTCCTCTTGAACTCTTCATTTGTCACGGGTTTTTTTGCAATAACTATGGTCAATCCGTAGAAATTTTTTAAGTGTTCAGTCATATCTTCCCCGTCTTTATATCTCATCCGAATAATCTGCTTCAGACAATTAGTCTTGTTCAAACCGGTCTTCCGTTCCACAACACATAAGCTCTGGTGTCATTAGCAAAGTGTTGGAAGATACTCTGTCCAATCCACTTTCTAATATTACCAACAGTTTTTCTGTGCATAACTGTCCATTTATCATCATTCATGTCACTTGGTATAGCCACATCCCCTAGAACATGATCAAACAAATCTCTACAGTATAAATAGTTTTCGATTCTAGGCATCCAAGTCGAATAATTAGTTGCATTTAGTTTAATCACACAACTACTATCTTTTTAACCAGTATAATTGAACAGCCTAACTTGACTGCTCTGATACCACTTTGTTGAAAAAGGGGTACTGGTGCAAGCACACAATTTTAGAGTTAGTCCGGGACAAATTACTCTTTCCTCAAGTACTAGTTAAAATAGGAATAAACCAAATCACTAAGTAATAATGCCAATAGTAATAATAAAATGTAGAAAAAATAAAAGACACTGGACACCAAAATTTTTATGTGAAAAAACCCAAATTGAAAAGAATCACGGGATTTAGTCTAGTAAAAAATTCTCTATTATCACAATAATGGGAATACACAGGTCTATCTGAAACATCCAGATGACAATAATATCACCAATATCAACTAAGTTAAATCGCTCCAAAATCACTTCCAAAAATTACAACTATCAAAGAAGTGGGTTTGAAAGAGTGTTATCAAACAAAGAAAAAATCCAAAATCTAAATCAGTAGATTAGTAGAATTTGATGAGAGGATCGCGTAAGTAAAATTTTGTCTCAATCGGGTTTCGAATCACTCTCCGATCAAAACTTTGAAGTTTCTCTCTCTCTAGTTTCTTTACTCTTTTTTTCTCTTCATTTTTTTCCAAGAAAGAAAAGTGACGGCTGCTATATTTCTTCCTCGGTTGATTTTCTATCCCTTGACTGAAGCTTTTTTCCTTTGTTCCCAAGAAAGAAAGGCCAAGCTGTCCAAGTCAAATTTGACTTCAACCTAATAGGATTTATTTTGTGGTTTGGCCCACAAATGGGTTGGCCGAAACCCAACAGATTAAGACTTGCAATGACATAATATAAAGAGAATTATTAACATGCATGACACGTGTACAAATAGATTTGGATTTAAGAATGTGTGTGGAAGTATGATAAACTTATAAATAGCCTTCAATAGTTCTTTATTATTGTGAATTCGCACTTTTCTTATAAGAAATAAGCCACGGTTCAATTTTTATCGTTGCATCAATATGAGGATCTGATTTTGCCTTTTCATGAGATACTAACATGTTTAGAGTTCATGATGATTGTAATCATGATTAATAATTACAACACGATATATATGTTAATCATTTTGAAAAGAAGAAGAAAGGTGATTCAAAGATAACTATGTCAATTGGTCTAATACTGGTAAGTGTGATGATAAACAAAGAATTAATTATTTTTTTAATTCAGCTCATTTCAACTTTTCATTGTTCAATAAGTTTCTACAGCATCTGCTTGCCCTTTACTAGGGGTATAACCGAGTTTAATCAAACCTAATATCCTAGTGTTCAAACTTATTTTGTAATTTTAACAAGTTTGAAATTTTGTTCAATCTTAACTTATTTAATTGTCGAATCGAGTTTTTATCGAATTTAAATATTCTCGAATATAAAATACTGTTCAATCTTGACTTGATTGGTTGGCGAACCAAATTCATATGAACTCTTATTAAATCGAACTCAATTCAAGTATCAAATAGTTTAATTCATCTTTTAACCCTATCTTTTACACCATCCAACTAAAAGAAAAAATCATAAAGGCTATATAGGTCCAAACAATTGCCTAAAAATTCCTCGAGTATGTTTCTTGTGCCGTGTATGAACTGAGCAACTAAGCTATGCTAATTCTCATTTTCCTCGGGGGTAACGACTCAAGTAGCAACCAACCACGGTAAACTCTATCCTCCAAGAGCAGCTATTCAATTATTCTCTAGCAGTTTTCCTTACGTTTACATCTGTTTATGAAATATATAAATATATACATTTTCCTATTTTATTGGGCACTGATATATGTTGTTTATTGATGGAAATCAGTTCAGGGATTCCAGTGCATGAAATAGATGTAATGAATAAAGCTGAAGATCAAGTGAATCGTACCATCTCCATTTTCTTTCCACTAGTTCATATTTGGTATCTGCAATGACAAAGGAAATTTGAACCCTTGATCTCTAATTCTTAAGATATGTATATATCTTACTTACAACAAAAGTAATATCAAAAGAAATTTACATACTGCAGCATGTCACCGGTACCCAATAGTTAAACCAATATTGTTGATTTTTCCAACGGCATAATTCTTTCATCCCACATTGCAGCAGACAGGAGGAAGGCTTCGTTGGAGAGCCTATAAATAGAAGGGGTTTATGAAGGAATCAATTGCACCACTTAAGAGAGTATTATATGGGCTATTAGTTTCTTGGGCCATCTAACCCATTTATAGTCAAATATTTTAGGCTCTCTTGTTTTGAGTTTAGAAATATTTTCTAAACTCTTTTGTAAATGCCTTATTGGCCTAGGAACCACTTTTCTACGGCTTTTGTATTTCTTCTTCATAGTAGAAATATTGTTCCTCCCTCGCCTGTGGACGTAGGTCAATTTGACCGAAGCACGTAAATTTTGGTGTCTTTTATTTTGCTTTGTTATTTGTCTTTATTGGGTTGCCACAACCCCTTTTATATGGTCAGTTTTACCGCCTAAATATTAGATGGCTGGTGTCTATCGTCTAATCTTTATATGGTCGGTTATACCGCCTATTTTGTTCTAACTTTAGTTTGTTTATTCCTGAACCAGTCCTAACAAATATTAATACATAAATATATCAGCATGCTTTGATCACAAAAAAAAAAATCTGCAATATAAGAATGATTATTTCATTCGATTACAAAATTATATTAATGGCAGCAATTACATGCATCAAATACAGCAAATAGAATTTTCTAGGCTGAAAAATCAGGAAAAAGAAATACGGGAACTACTTAAGGATTGAGAAGCACGAAAGGAAGAGTTATTCACCATAAAAAAGAATCAGTTCATACTAAAGACATGTCGCAAGGAAATGTACCATGCCCGTTTTTAAGCAAATGGATAGGGAATCTTTGGATAAGCGACAAACAGGGCGAGCTTCAACCGGGAACAGGATAAAGATTCTGGCTTTGGCATATACCTCTCATCCCACAGAACTGGAAATTCCCTGGCTTTTGCTAAAACTGTGATATGATTCCTGACTGAATGTCCATTTCACAGGGGGATATGATTCCCAAGTGAATTCCCGTTTTGGCAAAAGAATGACACCTATAATGATGACATGCATGGAACAGTAGACCTAAATTTATTACTCAAACTTCAATATTTTGATTCCTAAGTGAATGTCCATTTCACAGGAGGGAAATGATTCCCAAGTGAAGGCCAGTTTCGAAAAAGGGCTTCGTGCTTTAGATACCGAGGAACCTCAAAACGTGGACGATTAAAAATTTGCATACACTGTACATTGCTTTATCCAAGTAATTTTTGGCAAAAGAATGACACCGATAATGATGATACGCACAGGATCGGTAGACCTAAATTTGTGACTCAAATTTTAATTCATAAGCCCTAGTTTTGCGGGTTGGCCAATGATTAATTATTTTAGTCCCATATAACTATATGTTTATATAGACTTGTAAAAACTCGCGCACATAGACACACGGGCAGCTAGAAATGCATTTTACAATATACACGGAACATGTTTTAGAACATGAAGTCACCAGAAAATCCATCTCTACCATTGCAACAGTATCCTTTTCCTCCGTTCCCTAAAATAGTAACATATATAATACGGTTAAAAAAAAAAGAACTCTTATCATTGTCTTAGTGAATGATGACAATAATATCATCAAATACGTATATATTAATCACTTGAATGGAAATAGAGAAAGTGACACACAATGGTAGATTGAAAAACCAGGAGTTCCTTGTTCTGTATCAAACTCAAATGCAATCAAAGTTCTAAATTTTCCAAAGGATAAAAGCAGAAATAATGAATAATTTTGGAAGTATTGATTCCCAATTTCTCACGAAGGGCATAGAGGACATTTAGGTCCACAACATCGCCTATAAATTCTGGGAGTTTGTTCAATTCTTTCCTACATTCATACTCAGCAATCGAGCTTTGCCTATCGCAACCAAGAGCAATAATTTGTTCTCCTTACTCTCTGCGTAAAAATATGGCTACAGTGGCAGCCAACTTTCCAATGCCTGTGACAGCCAAGTGCCAAAAAACGGAATTGGCAAACAACTACAGTAAGTTTCAGTCTTTGCGTTTTGCATCCATGCATTTATATCTATTTTCCTAATATTCGGCATTTATATTTTCTTCACACTGAAATGTTCGTTTCTTAATGGAAATCAGTTAAGCAATTCCAGTCTGCCGAAGTCGATGCTATACTGAAGCAAGCTGGGGAGGTGAACTATTGATACTCCTAGATCTAATTTACCTTGACTGCTTGGTCTATTGTTTTGACTAGATTCTAGGATATTGCTAAATTACATTAAAATTCCTTCAACCTTGTTACGAGGTTCTATAATTGTAACTCCTAAACTTTCAATCTCTGCTTGTCAGTCTTTTACCCTTTTTCTTATGGGAGAGGAAGATTTGCTTCTTAATTTTGTTTGATTGAGTTTCTGCCAAGTGTTCGGATTATTCGGATCTAAAATTATTCTAAAGCTTTTTGTTTTACACCTTGCAGACCAAATTAATTGTGCCTGGTGGCTGGACTCCAGTGAACCCTGCAGACCCTCACATTCAAGAGCTCGGAAGATTTGCAGTGGATGAGCACAAGAAGCAGACCGGAGACAAGCTGGTGTTTGTGGCAGTGGTTGCCGGCTTAAAGAAACCCGTTGAATTAGCCACTCTCTACTGGCTCATAATTGAAGCTAAGGATAGCGACGGCAATCAAAATATCTACAAAGCACTGGTTCAAGAAACTGATTTGGAGATGAAGAAACTCTTATACTTCGGGGAAGTGGTGCCGCCCGTGAACTGAGAACAAGGACTGAGGATTATGTATTGTATTATCGACTGTGTGCTAAAATAAGTATGGATGTTTCAGATGTAATGCTGAGATGTTGAAAAAGGTGCGTTTCTGCCAGCACAATGCGTCGATATATTAAATAAATAAAGCATTGTACCCTGTTGGAGTACATTATATACTTTGCTTCGCCATTGATTCTCATGAAAACCCGTGGGAATCCCACCATTTTCGTAGAAATGGTTTTACTTCTTGTTATCCAAACACCATTTGTTTCATGTTTTCCAATCACCATTTGTTTTTTGTTTAGACTACTTGGAACGTTGGGAATTTCACGTTATCATGGAACATGGGCAGAGCCATATATGCTGAATTGAGGATGGGCAATTGCCCCTAGTCAACTGTGACAAATTCCTATATTGGCTTGAAAAGCTTTAGAATTTTTAATCTTGGCTTGCATTTGCAACACCTTGAAATTTCTTATATTTTCTTTCTTCCATTAAATTGCCCCCTAAATTTATGAAGAAATTACATTTATTACTTCAAATGATGAAGTTATCCAAAATGAAAATTAAGTAGTTTTTGAAAACAAAGGAAGGAAATGAACCATGCCTTCTTTTAAGTCAATGGATAGGGCACCTTGGATAAGCAACAAAGAGGACAAACTTAAACTGGAAACAGGATAAAGATTCTGACTTTGGCATATATATATTATCATCCCACAGAACTGGAAATTCCCTTGTTTCTAGCTAAATTGTAATATGATTCCTGGGTGAATGTCCATTTCACAAGAGGGATATGTTTCCCAAGTGAAAACGATAAATAAGTCACCAGAAACACATATATTAATGTGTAAAAACTTATACACATAGAAACACAGACAGCTAGCACTGCATTTAACATATACACGTAGCATGTATTAGAAGAAGCATTGGCCTACATGGTGAAGTCACCAGAAAAACCATCTCTATTGTTCCACCAATATCCTTTTCCTCCGTTCCTTAAAATGGTGACACTGACACATATAATATAGTTAAAAAAAAAAAAAGAACTCTTATTACTGTCTTAGTGAATAATGACAATAATATCATCAAATACATGTATATATTGATCACTTGAATGAAAATAGAGAAAGTGACACAATTATACATCTAATGCATCTAAATATTGCAATCAAAGTTCTAAATTTCCCTAAGGCTACAAACGATGAATATTTCGCAATCAAAAATTCAAGCACAATTAAGGCAATCAATGTAATCAATAATTCATGGTAAGAATAATAAAAAAAAACACAATTAATTAAGGCTTACGAAATTTAAAAGGGAAGTTTTCTATGCTAGTACAATAAAGCAAGGATGGAACGGGGGAGGGAGGGCAGGGCCACCACCCCAAGTTCCAGAAATTTATATTTTTTCCTCCTCAAGATTTTGAGAAATTTGAAAACCTCTTATGTATTTTAATTTATTTGTACCCTAAAAATTTTATGGGATTTTATATCTGACCCCAAAAGAAAATTATATGCATATGTATTTCGTTCTCTCAAATTGAATTCCTTAGTACTGGAGGAAGGCATCAATTGATGATAAAGGCAGTTAAAAATGATCCATTTCATGTTTCAAATTAACGACAGAGAAGCTATCAAGTATTAAGAACACTTAATCAAAAATTGCCAATGAGATTCAAGTGAAGCCGTAAACAGAAGAAACTATTTAGAATTGGCAGAGGACAGCAATCCTGCACTTTGGCATATACCTCTTTATCTCGCCAGCATTTGTTTCTAAATGGATGTCTATTTCACAAAAGCGCTCCACGCTTTCAGATTAAGCTAGCGAGGAACCTGAAAACGTGGACGGCATCGATAGAGTACTTCATCCAAGTAAACCAGGCCAGCATTTTGTTCTGTAAACAGTACTAATTCCAAGTTCCTTTCGCAAGGAAATGAACCAACTTGGCATATACCTCTTTTAAGTCAATGGATAGGGCATCTTAGGATAAGCGGCAAGCAGGGCAAACTTAGACTGGGAACAGGATAAAGATCTTGTCTTGGCATTCACCTCTCATCCCACAGAACTGGAAACTCCCTGGTTTTTGCTAAAATTGTGATATGATTCCTGACTGAACGTCCATTTCACAAGCGGGATATGATTCCCAAGTGAATTCCCGTTTTGGCAAAAGAATGACACCTATAATGATGACATGCACTGGAACAGTAGACCTAAATTTATAACTCAAACTTCAATTTTGAGTTTAAATTTAATAGGTGGATGAGGTTTATATGAATTTAGAAACAAAAAAAAGACACCTATTATTTCGTATTGTTTCATATCTCTCAAAAAAATAAAAGAAAATAAAGCACATTGGTAGGATAATGTACTTTTTACTTTTTCTTCAGTAAACATGTCTTATGCACAAATCTTTTAAAAAAAAAAAAAAAACTAGTAGTCAAGGGGTGGGATTTAACGGCGCAGGAAAGAGAAAGAGGATTTTTAAGTCCTAGGATTTGTATATATCTTACTTACACCAAAAGCTATAACAAAAAAAGAATTTACATAGTGCAGCATGCCACCAATAGTTAAACCAATATTAATACATATAGATATCAGCGTGCTATGATCATAAAAAATTCTGCAAAACAAGAATGATCATTTCATTCGTTTATAAAATTATATTAATGGCAGAAATTGCATGCATCAAATATAACAAATGGAAATTTTGAGGCTGGAAAGACAAGAAAAAGAAATATGGGAACTACTTAACGATTGAGAAATACGTAAGGGAAGAGTTATTTACCATAGTTATTAAATTTGGTCCGACTTGGTGATCAAATCGGTCAACCCAATGAACAGATCATCCCAATGAACAGATCATTGGGTTGGATTTCTAATTGGATCGTTTAAACATAGAACCCATTAACTGGTCAAAGATTCGACGATTCAACCGGACTAAAACGAGAACCTGACCGGTTTTGTCAATGAGCCGATTTTGTGGAAAACATTTCAGTAAGTTCATGCTAAGTTTCAAACTTGAGACCTTTGGTATATATCTATAATATACTCACCACCAGACAACTTGTCACATGTTAGTTGAGCAGTTTTCTTATAATATATGAACATTTGGTCAATTCTATATTTATTCTTTTTTTTTATTTCTCTAAAACAAATTTATTTGATTTCTTTTAATAAAACCTTATGACCCCCAAACTCTATAAGTTATAAAATGAATTTCAAAATAACATATTACATAATTTATTTTCAAGACAAAACTTGTTTTTAATAATTTTTTGCACTTACAATTCTTAGATAAGCCAGATAATTACACCGCAAACAGATAAAATTTTACACTTGAAATTTGGTGGATTACTAAATAACTTTATGTTTTACTGATTCTTATATGAATTAATCATTCTAGAGTGAATTAAATTAAATGAGCATTTTCTATGGTATTTTTTATTACAATCTATATCATATATCTCATATAAAAAATTATGAAATATAATATTTAAATATATTTAGTAATCCACTGGTTCAGCCACTCACTCACTAGTTAAACCAGTAATCCGTTGACTTACCTCCTTCATAAGGTTCCTTTCTGGGCTGGGTTTAATAAATATTTACTATAAAAAGGAATCAGTTCATAGGGTTCCTTTTTGGGCTGGGTTTAATAAATATTTACTATAAAAAAGAATCAGTTCATACTAAAGACATTTCGCAAGGAAATGTACAATGCGCTCTTTTAAGTAAATGGATAGGGCATCTTAGGACAAGCGGCAAACAGGGCAACCTAGACTGGGAACGGGATAAGGAGTCTTGCTTTGGCATGTACCTCTCATCCCACAGAACTGGAAATTCCCTGTTTTTTGCTAAAATTGTGACGTGATTCCTAAGTGAATGTCCATTTCACAAGAGGGATATGATTCCCAAGTGAATGCCTGTTTCAAGAAAGGGCTTGTTGCTTTCTATCTAAGCTACCGAGGAACCTCAAGACGTGGACGATTAAAAATGTGCATACTCTGTACATTGCTTTATCCAAATAATTTTTGGCAAAAGAATGACACCTGTAATGATGACGTGCACTGGATCAGTAGACCTAAATTTATAACTCAAACTTGAATTCAAAATCTTAAACCACAGTTTTGTTGGTTGGCCAATGATAAATTATTTTAGTACCATATAATTATATGTCTATATAGACTTGTCAAAGCTTATAGGCATAGAAACACAGGCAGCCAGCAGTGTTCTGGAACATGAAGTCACCAGAAAAACCATCCCTACCATTGGTACAATATCCTTTTCCTCCGTTCCCTAAAATAGTATCATAAATAAAACGGTTAAAAAAAAAAGAACTCATATCATTGTCTTAGTGATTAATGACAATAATATCATCAAATACATATCTATTAATCACTTGAATGAAAATAGAGAAAGTGACACAAATATACACCTAATGCATCTAAATAATGTTGTGCACGATAAATGATAAAGTAATTTATTTTTTTGGCTTCTTAACCTCTAATACGGAAGCGTGAACCAAGGAAAAAATTTCACCTAACAATTTCCAAAAAACGAATCATAAATTCGCAAAAACAAGAGAACTCTCACAAGTTGGTAAAAACCAACGAAAGATATATTTTATTTTGGAGAACAAAAGACCCTAAATATGCCTATATATAGGTTATAACGAGTCCTGCTCTAGAAGAAAATAAATACCACTACAAAATCTAAACAAACAAAGCTATGAATTTGGCTACGACGGTGTCTGGCGTCCGACGTAAGATTGGTCATAGGGCCCGACATCATCTATCCATTATTCTTAGCTATCAAGTTTGCTCCACACTCTGCCCGTACTTGAGAGGGCAATACATTTCTGTAACTTATTTTGCCATGACATTGCTCCCTCTGTAAAAATCATCAAGTATTCAGATGTAGACTTTCTGTTATCGAGATCACCTACTATATCTGCATCAGTGTATCCATCTAGTATAGTTTTTCCATTGCCGAAACACAAACATAACTTGAAAGTTCCTTTGAGATGCCTAAGGATCCACTTGACATCATTCCAATGCTCCTTACCAGGATTGGAAAGATACCAACTGACTACCCCAACTGCATGAGCAATATTTGGCCTAGTGCAAGTCATAACATACATCAAACTATCAACAACCGATGCATACGGAACCTTTCACCTGTGTTTTTTTTTTTTTTTTGTCTTTCTCACTTATAGGACATTGATTAAAGCTTAGTTTGAAGTGACCTGCAAGTAGAGTAGAAACTTCCTTAGCTTTGCTCATGTTAACCTATCAAGCACCTTCTCAATGTACTTTTTCTGAGACAACCAAAGTTTTTCATTTTGTCTGTCCCTAGAGATTTTTATTCCAAGAATCTGTCTAGTCGGACTCAAATCCTTTATTGCAAAGGATTTACTTAACTCCTTTTTTAGCTTGTCAATCTTTATAATATCCTGATCAACAATCAATATATCATCAACATATAGTCAAAGAATAATAAAATTACCATCTAAAATTTTTTTCACATAAACACAGTGATCAAATACAGTCCTATGGTACTCGTGATCTATAATGAAGGAGTCAAACTTCTTGTACTACGGTCTCAGTGCCTGTTTCAGCCATACAAACTATTCTTGAGATGGCATACAAGGTTTCCCTTGCCACTTTCTTTAAACCCCTCGAGTTGCTCCATGTAGATCTCCTCATTCAAGTCACCATGTAGGAAGGCTGTCTTCACATCAAGTTGCTCAATCTCAAAATTCAAACTGGCTGTGATACCCAGAACAACTCGGATTGGCAACATATTTATCACAGGAGAGAAAATTTCTTCAAAGTCTACACCCTTCTTCTGACTAAATTCCTTCACAACCAATCTTGCTTTATACTTTGATTATGAGTTGTGCTCCTGAATCTTTAACCTGTAGACCCATTTGTTCTTCAGAACTCTGTTGCCCTTAGGCAGCTTTACTAAGTCATAAGCGTGATTCTCATACAAAGACATCATCTCTTCTTGTATAGCTTGCAACCAGTCTTCTTTCCTCTCATGCTCTAGAGTCTCACTATAGGATTCTGGTTCCTCTCCATTTGTCAGCAACACATATTTACGGGGATTGTATCTGCTAGAAGGTCTCCTCTCTCTAGTAGATCTTTAAAACTCATATTGTAGTAGCGGTGGTGGAGTAGATGGTGCCTCATGATCAGGTTCATTAGCAGCAGGATCATCACCATCATCAACATCCTCTCTCTGCTCTGTCTCAGCTCTCCCTTAATCAAAATCAACAGGTACTGAAATTGGATTTGGATCTGAATTCGCATAAATGTTTTGAGGATCTTGGCTTTTCATTTTCTCCATGTTTCAATGGTGGATCTTCCAAGAAGACAACATCTCTACTCCTGATCACCTTTTCTCAACACGATCGTACAGTCTGTAGCCAAACTCTTCATGTCCATAACCCAAGAAAATATACTGCTTGGATTTCATATCAAATTTTGACCTCTCATCTTTGGGAACATGAACGAATTCTCTACAGCTAAAAACTCTCAAGTTCTTATAGCACACATTCTTCCCGATCCATACTCTCTCTGAGATATCACCATCCAAAGGAACTGACGGAGAAAGATTGATCAAGTCAACTTGATAGGGTGTTAATTGTTGATTATTTTATTATTAATTTTTCCTTTGTCCTTGCCAAATATTGTTTTAATTATTAATATTTACTTATATTTGGTATCTGGACTTAATTTCAGGGAATGGAGCAGAAAACTACAAAAAATGAGATATTTTCTGGAGAAAATAGAGACTTCTAAATACTCCACAGACCTGGCCCACATTGCTGAGAAGAATCGGACTTTCATTTCCCTTTTTCTTTTGCTGACTAAGAGTCCTACCAAGAGAAAACGTAATACACGAATTTGGCAGGGCTTTCTTCTTGTACTTTGACTCTCATTGGTGCGGGGACCACGGATAAGAAGCATGAGTCATTTGGACTCTAGGAAAAGAAACGTACAAAGCTTGTGAAATGGAATTGGACTTTGAATTTGGTGTGGGGACCACTAGAGATAGCATTAGACTTCCTTTTGGCTTTAAAAAGGGAGAAACGTACGAGAGGTTTGGGGGGATCAATAGTTTTAGTTTAGGCTTTTAGCATAGTTTTAGTTTTCTTTTCTTAGCTCTTTCGCATGGTTGTTCTCCATTAATGGAGGACTAACCTCTTAATTCTAGTCAAAGGGGACAACTGAAGACTTGGTTTAACAATTACTGTGAGATCGAAATTATTTTAATCGCTTCCTCATTTATTGGTATTTATGTGTTTCCTGTTTTTAATTGTTATAGTCCTTATGTATGATTGATTAGTGCGCAATAATTAATTATTCATATAGGCTATTTTGCTAAATAGAGGTAATTGAATCCGTAATTGTTCGTTATCTCTATCTTAGTAGCAACTGGCGTAATTGGGTTTATGTCAGGGGAGCATACGATCTAGCTTAAACAAACCCTCGTAGCGTGTTTGTTAGTTAGGATTGGGTCTTTCTAATTATTAATGCAATCTAGAAATTAAATCCTACGGTTGTACCTAGGGTTGTTTTTGGGTTAGAGAAATAGTTAACGGTCGTACCTTAACTATCGAGAAATTAAGGAAAGGTTGGTTGTTTATCGCGTGCATGACGACTATAACTGGTCTATTAATAAATGTGGAATTATCTGTGAATCGATGATCAGTGCATGAACCATTTTTGAAGTGTACCCTTGGCTAGAGTTTTCCCTTAATTATTCCTCTTAATCAATTATTTTCTGCAGTTAATTTATTTAGTTATCACTTAATCCAAAACCCCTCATACTTTGGACTCTAGAAGAAACGAATTATCCCCAGTCCCTGTGGATTCGACCCTACTCACCGCTATATACAAAATCTGTATTTTTCTCGAGTAGGTATTTATTATTGCACAGGTTCGGCGCCTGTCACAACTGCAGTCCTCATTGTCTTCCCCAAGAAGGATTTTAGCTATTTAAAATTGGAGAGCATACATCTAATCCATTTAGTAATAGATCTGTTCATCCTCTAAGCTACTCCATTCTCTTGAGGAGTCTTTGGTACAGTCTTCTCCAATCTGATCCCATGGGACTTGCACTAGATTTCAAATGGTCCTCTATACTCACTAGCATTATCAGCATGTACACACTGCAACTGTTTGCTCGTCTCCCTCTCAACCTTGCTATGAAAGTCTTTAAATACATCCAAGATCCGATCTTTAGTTTTCAAAGCAAAACACCATATTTTTCTAGTAAAATTATCAATAAAAGTTATAAAATAAACAGCATCACCAAGGGATTTATCCTTCATATAGCAAACATCAATATATACCAATTCTAAAGGATTTAATTTTCTAGATGGAGAAAAATTCTGAAATGCGCTCTATGTTGTTTCCCACATATGCAGTCAACACAAGGTTTTAGTACATTAGCTCTAACTTCATGTAGGAACTGTTTGCGAACAAGTGTTTGAATCCCTTTTTCACTCATGTGCCCAAGTCGTCTATGCCAAACGTTAATTGAGGAATCACGAATTGCATTTACTTCTCCCTTCCCCAACTTGGCTTGTATCAAGTAGAGTGTACTCTGCTTCTTTCCTCTGGCAACAACGAGATTTCCTTTGCTGAGTTTCCATTTTCCTCCATCTTGAGAGGTATGGTAGCCCTCTTCATCAAGTTTCCTGTAGAAACAAGATTAAGGTGAACATTAGGAACATGTCAAGATTTCTTAAAATCAACTGGCACTAGGTATCTGTATCCAAATATATGTTTCCCATACCAACAACTTTGCCCGAGATCTCCATCCTATCATAGACAAAGTTTGCTTCGGTGTACGTTGAGAAGAAATGCTTGTGAGGAATAACATGGTAGGATGCACCCGAATCAACTATCCAATAACTGTCATAACAGATAATATTCACATGACCATCATCGCAGAACACGAACATATCATTATGAGCTGCCACAATTGCTGTAGTTTTCTCATTGTCTTTTCCCTTTGCCTTATCTTTTTTCTCAACTTGTTCCTGTTTTAAAATTCTACACTCCTTCACACAATTTCCATTTTTTGTATAATAAAAGCATGCAATATTTTTTCGCAACTCAGACCTGCCTCTGGATTTGTCATTCCTGTTATGGGGTCCCCTACTTTTGCTTTTCCCCCTTCTTTCTTTCTTTCTTGTCATCAGGGTTTGAGACTCATAAACAATTCCTTATTCCTTCCTCTTGAACTTTTCATTCATCACCGCCTTTTTTGCAATAACTACGGTCAACACACCATTGGAAGCTGAATTGCTAACGAAGACCGCCAGTAATAGAGCCTGTACCTCATCATCCAAATTCAAATTCAACATAGTTGCCTGGTTTATCAATCCCTGGAAATTTCTCTAGTGCGCACTCATTTCTTCCCCATCTTTATATCTCATTCGAGTAATCTGCTTCAGATAACTAGACTTGTTCAAACCGGTCTTCCATTCATACATGCTCTCAAGCTTTTTCCACAATACATAAGCTCTGGTGTCATTAGCAAAGTGTTGGAAGATACTCTGTCCAATCCACTTTCTAATATTACCAATAGTTTTTCTGTGCATAGCTGTCCATTTATCATCATTCATGTCACTTGGCATAGCCACATCCCCTAGAACAGGATCAAACAAATCTCTACAATATAAATAGTCTTCGATTCTAGGCTTCCAAGTCAAATAATTAGTTGCATTTAATTTAATCACACAACCACTATCTTTTTAACTAGTATAATTGAACATCCTAACCTGATTGCTCTGATACCACTTTGTTGGGAAAGGGGTACTAGTGCAAGCACATAATTTCAGAGTTAGTCCATGACAAGTTACTCTTTCCTCAAATACTAGTTAAAATAGGAATAAACCAAATCTCCAAGTAACAATGCTAATAGTAATAATAAAATGTAGAAAAAATAAAAGACACCGGACACCAAGATTTTTACGTGAAAAAATTCAAATTGGAAAAAATCACAGGATTTAGTCTAGTAAAAAAATCTCCACTATAATAATAATGGGAATACACAGGTATATTTGGAACATCCAGATGACAATATCACCAATATCAACTAAGTTAAATCGCTACAAAATCACCTCCAAAAATTACAACTATTAAAGAAATGAGTTTGAAAGAGTGTTACCAAACAAAGAGAAAATCCAAAATCTAAACCAGTAGATTAGTAGAATTTGACGAGAGGATCGCATAGGTAAAATTTCATCTCAATCAGGTTTCGAATCACTCTCCGATCAAGACCTGGATTTTTTTCTCTCTCTAGCTTCTTTACTCTTTTTTCTCTCTTCATTTTTTTCCAAGAAAGAAAAGTGCCGGCTGCTATATTTCTTCCTGAGTTGATTTTCTATCTCTCGACTGAAGCTTTTTTCCTTTGTTTCCAAGAAAGAAAGACCAAGCTGTCCAAGTCAAATTTGACTTTAACCTAATAGGATTTATTTTGTGGTTTGGCCCACAAATCGGTTGGCCCAAACCCAACAGATTAAGACTTGCAATGACATAATATAAAGAGAATTATTAACATGCATGACACATGTACAAATAGATTTAGATTTAAGAATGTGTATGGAAGTATGATAAACTTATAAATAGCCTTCAATAGTTCTTTATCATTGTGAATTCACACTTTTCTTATAAGAAATAAGCCACGGTTCAATTTTTATCGTTGCATCAATATGAGGATCTGATTTTGCCTTTTCATGAGATACTAACATGTTTAGAGTTCGTGATGATTGTAATCATGATTAATAATTACAACACGATATATATGTTAATCATTTTGAAAAGAAGAAGAAAGGTGATTCAAAGATAACTATGTCAATTGGTCTAATACTGGTAAGTGTGATGATAAACAAAGAATTAATTATTTTTTTAATTCAGCTCATTTCAACTTTTCATTGTTCAATAAGTTTCTACAGCATCTGCTTGCCCTTTACTAGGGGTATAACCGAGTTTAATCAAACCTAATATCCTAGTGTTCAAACTTATTTTGTAATTTTAACAAGTTTGAAATTTTGTTCAATCTTAACTTATTTAATTGTCGAATCGAGTTTTTATCGAATTTAAATATTCTCGAATATAAAATACTGTTCAATCTTGACTTGATTGGTTGGCGAACCAAATTCATATGAACTCTTATTAAATCGAACTCAATTCAAGTATCAAATAGTTTAATTCATCTTTTAACCCTATCTTTTACACCATCCAACTAAAAGAAAAAATCATAAAGGCTATATAGGTCCAAACAATTGCCTAAAAATTCCTCGAGTATGTTTCTTGTGCCGTGTATGAACTGAGCAACTAAGCTATGCTAATTCTCATTTTCCTCGGGGGTAACGACTCAAGTAGCAACCAACCACGGTAAACTCTATCCTCCAAGAGCAGCTATTCAATTATTCTCTAGCAGTTTTCCTTACGTTTACATCTGTTTATGAAATATATAAATATATACATTTTCCTATTTTATTGGGCACTGATATATGTTGTTGATTGATGGAAATCAGTTCAGGGATTCCAGTGCATGAAATAGGTGTAATGAATAAAGCTGAAGATCAAGCGAATCGTACCATCTCCATTTTCTTTCCACTAGTTTATACTTGGTATCTGCAACGACAAAGGAAATTTGAACCCTTGATTTCTAATTTCTAAGATATGTATATATCTTACTTACAACAAAAGCAATATCAAAAAAAATTTACATACTGCAGCATGTCACCCGTACCCAATAGTTAAACCAATATTAATACATAAATATATCAGCGTGCTTTGATCATAAAAAAATAATAAAAATCTGCAATATAAGAATGATTATTTCGTTCGATTACAAAATTATATTAATGGCAGCAATTACATGCATCAAATACAGCAAATAGAATTTTCTAGGCTGAAAAATCAAGATAAAGAAATATGGGATCTACTCAAGGATTGAGAAACACGAAAGGAAGTGTTATTTACCATAAAAAAAGAATCAGTTCATACTAAAGACATAAGCGACAAACAGGGCGAGCTTCAACCGGGAACAGGATAAAGATTCTTGCTTTGCATATACCTCTCATCCAACAGAACTGGAAATGCCCTGGTTTTTGATAAAATTGTGATATGATTCCTGACTGAATGTCCATTTCACAGGCGGGATATGATTGTGCTTTAGATACCGAGGAACCTCAAGACGTGGACGATTAAAAATTTGCATACACTGTACATTGCTTTATCCAAGTAATTTTTGGCAAAAGAATGACCCCGATAATGATGATACGCACAGGATCGGTAGACCTAAATTTGTGACTCAAATTTCAATTCATAAGCCCTAGTTTTGCAGGTTGGCCAATGATTAATTATTTTAGTCCCATATAACTATATGTTTATATAGACTTGTAAAAACTCGCGCACATAGATACACAGGCAGCTAGAAATGCATTTTACAATGTACACGGAACATGTTTTAGAACATGAAGTCACCAGAAGAACCATCTCTACCATTGCAACAATATCCTTTTCCTCCGTTCCCTAAAATAGCAACATATATAATACGGTTTAAAAAAAAAAAAAAAAAGAACTCTTATCTTTGTCTTAGTGAATGATGACAATAATATCATCAAATACGTATATATTAATCACTTGAATGGAAATAGAGAAAGTGACACACAACGATAGATTGAAAAACCAGGAGTTCCTTGTTCTGTATCAAACTCAAATGCAATCAAAGTTCTAAATTTTCCAAAAGATAAAAGCAGAAATAATGAATAATTTTGGAAGTATTGATTCCCAATTTCTCACGAAGGGCATAGAGGACATTTAGGTCCACAACATCGCCTATAAATTCTGGGAGTTTGTTCAATTCTTTCCTACATTCATACTCAGCAACCGAGCTTCGCCTATCGCAACCAAGAGCAATAATCTGTTCTCCTTACTCTTTGCGTAAAAATATGGCTACAGTGGTAGCCAACTTTCCAATGCCTGTGACAGCCAAGTGCCAAAAAAAGGAATTGGCAAACAACTACAGTAAGTTTCAGTCTCTGCCTTTGCATTCATGCATTTATATCTATTTTCCTAATATTCAGCATTTATATTTTCTTCATACTGAAATGTTCGTTTCTTAATGGATATCAGTCAAGCAATTCCAGTCTGCCGAAGTCGATGCTATACTGAAGCAAGCTGGAGAGGTGAACTAAATGATACTCCCAGATCTAATTTACCTTGACTGTTTTGTCTATTGTTTTGACTAGATTCTAGGATATTGCTGAATTACATTAAAATTCCTTCAACCTTGTTACGAGGTTCTATAATTGTAACTCCTAAACTTTCAATCTCTGCATGTCAGACATTTGTTTTTTTTTTTTTTTTTATGGGAGAGAAAGATTTGCTTCTTAATTTTGTTTGATTGAGTTTCTGCCAAGTGTTCCGATTATTAGGATCTAAAATTATTCTGAAGCTTTTTGTATTACACCTTGCAGAGCAAATTAATTGTGCCTGGTGGCTGGATTCCAGTGAACCCTCTAGACCCTCACATTCAAGAGCTCGGAAGATTTGCAGTGAATGAGCACAACAGGCAGACCAGAGACAAGCTGGTGTTTGTGGCAGTGGTTGCCGGCTTAAAGAAACCCGTTGAATTAGCCACTCTCTACTGGCTCATTATTGAAGCTAAGGATCGCAACGGCAATCAAAATATCTACAAAGCACTGGTTCAAGAAACTGATTTGGAGATGAAGAAACTCTTATACTTCGAGGAAGTGGCGCCGCCCGTGAACTGAGAACAAGGACTGAGGATTATGTAAAGTATCTACCGTGTGCTAAAATAAATATGGATGTTTCAGATGTAATGCTGAGATGTTGAAAAAGGTGCATGTCTGCCACCACAATGCACTTTGTACACTTTGTATATATTAAATAAATAAAACATTGCACCCTGTTTGAGTACTTTGTATACTTTGCTTCGCCATTGATTCTCTCTTCGGGGGGAAGGTGGGAATCCCACCATTTCGTAGAAATGGTTTTACTGAACTTCTTGTTATCCAATCACCATTTGTTTCTAGTTTAGTCTATAGCTTATACACTTGTAGACTCGGATACTTGAACGTTGGGAATTTCACGTTATCATGGAACATGGGCGGAGCCTTGTTGAGTTGACGATGGGCAATTACCCCTAGTCAACTGTGACAAATTCCTATAGTTGGCTTGAAAGGCTTTAGAATTTTTAATCTTATCTTGCATTTGCACCCACTACAACAAAAAAAGGCATTAGCGACAACAATTTTAGCAAGAAATAGAAGGCTTGATGCTGTTAAAATTCAGCAAGGGCAAAGACAAGACCTCACCAAAGATTGGAGTCATCCTATACCCAGTGAGGACAAGGACTTTTCTCGCTTAAAATTCTCGCCAAAAAGAGTGCGGGAAAGCTTCCCTCCAAATACTGATTCTAGTGAGCCAAAGTTTTTATGTTATTTGCGAGAAATCAAGGGATTGCTGCTTATGTATCCTCTTTTGTGAGGATGTGTTCTTGCAAGCATGTTTGAGCAATGGAGAGGACGTGGCCTTTTCCTTGCCAAAACCAAATATTATCACCAAACGACGTCGGTAGGTCTTAATAGGATTTAAAGAAAAGAAAAAATCAGGAAAATAAGTAAAAGCCTTAACTTCCTAAATTAGAACAGAAGCACAAAATCTTGTCATAATTAGAGATTTTCCTCATTCGGGCATTTATTCAAATAGCTAACTGGCGTCGAAGAAACTGGTGTATTTCTTTTCAACTTGTACATAAATTATGCCCAATTTTTTCACCAATCCAACCCATAACTGATTTCAATCCAATTTTGCTAGGTCAACAAGGCTCAAGCATAGAACATCAAAAAATATAAGGACACTTATGCACAGGGAACAGAGTAAAAATAAAACACTATAGGACTGCCTGAGCTCTACCTCCGGCAATGAACCTTGCTCCGACTATTGGTGTTTTGATTTTCGTGAAAAGAAAATAAAAGCTCTCCGTCCATGTCTACCGTCTATGGGTGGGAGAGCCCGTAAAAGTGGTATGCGCCCAGTGTATCTGATGAACAGCGAGCTTAGAATTGCAGAGTGGTGTTTCCTTATTTGTCTACATAACGCTCCCAAGTTCCTATTATTCTTCTATGACACCCTAAATATTGCAAGTCAATCCCCAATAAATATTAACAGTTCCACTCTAACACCCTAAAAATCAAAATCAATCCTATCTAGTTCTTTCATATTATGAAGGGTACCTAACACCAAAACAAAATGTCTGTAATTTCACATATTTTTCATTGATATTCTTAATTTACTGCATGCTCAAATTAATTTCATACTTTTCAACTAATTCTTGATCACAAACATCTTTATAAATTACTAGTCTAAGTAAAACTTGAAGTTGCAAGCAACATAATGATTATATTTTGTAAAATTTTATATGTAATAAAGTGACAATTATTTGAGTAGATATGTATAGCTATATTCATTCTTTGTTTCATGGTATTCTACAAACGCTAATAACCACATTAATAGTTTAACTCAATAATATTGACAATCTTAACTTGTGTGTTTTACTAAGTAAAATGATTCCAACAATCTTCTTGTGCTAACATCCTAAAAATATGATGTGAGCCTCAATAAGTTAACTTTGTTCCATTCAGACACCCTAAAAATATGATTTAAGCTCCAATACGTTTGTCTTATCCCATTTAGACACCCTCAAAGTATGATTTGAGCCCCAATAAGTTAACGTTACACTCTTGAGACACCTTAAAAATATGATTTAAGCCCTAATTAATTTATTTCATTCCACTTAGACACCCTAAATGTATAATTTGTCCCATTAATTTTTCTTTTTCTTTTTACAACATAAATTTGAGTTTAAATAAGATATCTCTTGAAATTTCAACTCACTAAATTGATTCCGTAGTATTGTAGTGTACATAAGTATGTGGCCTTGATATTGATCTCTCTTGTGTTATTGATTTAGTTTGTGTACTTCAATAGTTTCTCATATCCTATTATTACAAGTTTCATTCTTATTCTTAATAGAATATCATGAAACATGTAATTATGAAGAATGATTATCATGCTAATAAAAAGAATAGAATGAGTATTGTAACACATTAATATGAAAAATGATTTCCTTTAAAGTTATATCCACTAAGTTTTTTTTTTTTTTTGGTTAAAAACAAGCAACACATGAACATTCAAAATCTACTAATCTATACAAAGTAAAACTTCTCTAAAGATTACAATATGGTAACATTTTCGTGAGGATTAGAAACACATTAGCATATGATTGCATGTAAACAACCTTTCAAATTCAACATATGTGGCATTCATCTAAACATGACAGCGTATATATTGTCAATTATGTATGGTAAAAAAAGTGCACTTTATAGCAATGTGCACATTGAAAAAGGGTTAATTAATTAGAAGTGTAATTTTAAAGAAATAAGAGAAGACGTTGAAAATTAAAAAAGTAGAGGTTATTGAATTTGGAAGTTATTGAAATTTAATAATTATCAATAATTTGTAAACAAGAAAGGATTATCCAAAGAATTTAAGAGACATAATAGAGAATGTCAATAACCAAATAATTTGGAGCAAGATGATAAATACATTTTCAAGAGATAGAAGTTCAGAGCAAGCATTTCCATTCCAATAGAATCTCAAGTCAAAAGGGAATTAGCTCCCTTCAGCAATCATAAAAGTACATCTGGAAGTAGCAGACACATGGGATGAGAAAAAGTAAATTGCAAGTTTGCATTTAAAACAACCGTTTATATCCAACTCCACAAAAGGGGCTAATTGATTAGAATATTGATAGTTGACAAAAAGTTCGATCAAATATGGCTCCTTGGCTGCCTGGTATCAATTTATGCCCGTCGTTCCTATATGGCGCAACGGTCAGCAAACTTTTTTTTTCTTAAAAGTCCTTCTGGCTGTCGCGCGATGTAGGAGCGACGGTCAGAAATGTTTTTTTTAAAAAAAAAATCTTCTGACCGTCGCTCCATGTAAGATCGACGGCCAGAATTTTTTTTAAAAAAAAAATCTTCATGGCCATCGCGCCATGTAGACCGATGGTCAGATAATTTAGAATTTTTTTTATAAAAAATCCTTCAGCCAGGTGATTTAGAAATCTTTGTACAATTGAATTGGGAATTCAGCAAAAAATTTTCTGTAAAAATTATTTAAAATCAAAATTTTGAAAAACAATGCATACAGTTTGACAAAATTTTAAAAACAAATATTGGGCTAGCAAGAATTTTAGCATTTTAAAGGAGACTAGGTTTAAAAAATTTGATCCATTTGTTAAAGGATTTAGGGGTTTCTTAAAGAATTAATGTTTACCATTTTAGCAAGTTTAAGTTATATAACATGCGTAACTGTTATGATTTGTTAAATTTAGAAAATAATTCAATAATATGATTTAAGTTGAAGTGATTGCGTAATGGATGAAAGTATTGTTTAACATTATTATGATTTGTTAATTTTAACTTTATTATGTATAATGCACACAGAATGTTAAAGGAACCGTAATTGTGTCAAAAAATGAAAAATTATAATATGAATTACGATTTATATATTTGAATTTTCATATAAAATGTAATCATATAAAAAAGATTAATAACATATTTGTAGAAATGAAGAATTATTTGCGTGTCATTATTTGATATACGATAATTAGTTTAAATAATTTAATCAATTAAAATAGCTGTAAAACAACTAGTACTTATTTGTTTTGTAGGTATTATCCTATAGGGACCCTTCTATCCAATTATAGGGTATAATAAAATAGCTTGTACTTCTTTATTTTGAAAATGTTTAACGTTATTCAAATTAAAAGTGATTGGATTAAACAGAAAAAGTAGACAACTAAATTAAATTAAATGTCATGTGAAATGCATTAAATGGATGAGATATAAAACATCGTCAAAGACAAAATAATATAAAAAAATTTTATCTGGCTTCATATTATATCAAAGGCTGCATATATTCTAATATCAAAATAATATCAAAGGCTGCATATATTCTAATTATCTGGCTGGACGCCTAAGGAAATTTTTTTTTTTTTAAAAATGAGCAGGAGGATTTAAAATATAAAAAAAATTTCTGACCGTCGCGCCATGTAAGAGCGACGGTCAGAAGATTTAAAAAAAAAAACATTTCTAACCGTCGCGCCATATAGGAGCGACGGTCAAAAAATTTCTGACATCTCTGATCGTTGCGCCAGAAGGACTTTTAAACAAAAAAAAATTTGCTGACCGTCACGCCATATAGGAGCGACCGGCATAGATTGATACCAGGCAGCCAATGGACCATAATTGACCGAACTTTTTGTCAAGTAACAATATTCTAATCAATAAGCCCCACAAAAGGATGAAAAGCAATAATCTTTCTTGCTTTTACCAAAAAACCAAATCAAGATTGAAGCGTTCACCCCTTAAAAAAAACTCAGATTTCAGATTTTATAAAAAGCCAAAATGGACCAGCTCGCTTATTATTCTTAGCTATAAGAAATAGCACTTCCAAAGAGACCTGACGAATTTGACCAAATTTTGCTAGAACCCAAATCAAGATTCACAGCACTCTAGCCAAAAATCACAAACAAGAATCAATTCATGAAAATCCAACAAATCTATAAGAATAGAATAAAAGGGATTCAAAACTTTAGAAGAATTTTTTCTAGTAAATTATTATACATTAAGGTTAGTGGGAGTAAAACTATGAGAGTTTTTCTCAATCATGATATTTGTGAAACCCTTTTATCATTTATATTCACAAAATAGAATGTAAAATATAGTTAATCTATCTTAAGACCTTCATGCAACAATTCTTTGATTACTTTTAAGTAATAATAGTGAACAATTGCATAATGTTCACATCATGCATTGGAATGAATTTAAATTCACCAAGAATGCTATGAAGTTATACTACAGGCATCTACTGTTTGGCATAAAGTTTGTCGATATTGTATTGTGACCATTATAAATATTTGATTTGACTATACCCTTTCATTATGTATGCATGAAAGAGTGAGAGTCAAAATAGGCAAGTCAACATAAGGTATTCAATAATTATTTAGAAAGCAAAAGGCAGCTATTGAGTATAAAGCAAGGAGTTATTATTGTTGATCAAACAACTAAAAGTTGCGGGCTGAGTTGTTAATGATCAAATAACTCACATGGAACTCAGTAGTTCATTTAATATTTTGCTATTATTCTAAAACTATTGTTATTGTCTAGACACTCAAGGTATTTATATTTACATAATTTTGTGCACATTGTTGTTCATGTATAAAGTAAGGATCATGTGATCCATAAAGTTGGACCCTGAATAACTTATATAATGTTATTCATAAAGTTCTTTTAAAGCACTTGATCATTAGGAAGTATAGTACATTGTAATAGATGGAAGGAAGTGTTTGCCATAAGAGCATAACCGCCATGATTCGTGTATTATTATTTTCTAATTAAGTAACTGTTACATAACTGTTGAATTTGGTAAGTGACAAACAAGGTTTATAGCCATTTTTAAGTAGTTAGTCACTCATAAGTTATCTAACTATTTCATGTGGGTCAAGTGGGAGAATGTAAGACTTCCTTCTTTTTGAGATAATTATGATCCATATGATTGATTCTAAAGTAATTGATATCATAATTAATTGATTGAAATTTTGTCAATAATTAATTAGCATCTCTCAATAGATAATGATTGGTGATTAATATTCTGATTAATTGATTTGACATTTTGTCAATAATCAATTAGTATCTCTCATTTGTTAATGATTGATTGATATCTTTGTTAATTGATATCTTATTCAATCAATTAATCATTCAAATCAATCAATTAGTCAGACAGTTATGAATTTTGGTAAGATTTCATTGATGGAAGGAAACCCTAGGGATTTTTGTATTTGCTAGTAAGGGTCTCTAACCTAACCTATAAATAGTCTGTAGTATTCCATCTGTACACTTTTGGCTTAGACATAGGTTAGAAGATCCTTACCCTAAATTCTTCTTCTAATTTTTCTTCTTCTACATATTTTGTTTTGTTAGAATAGACAAGAAGGAGTCAACAAAATATAAGAAGAGATCAACTTGTGCTTGACAACAATGGTTAGAGTGTATGTAGATTTTCGCTACGTAGCACATTCACATGTACATAATTATTTACATTTATTTCATAAAAGGGTTCTGATTTATGGATTTAAATTTGTGACTCTCTTGTTTATAGATCAAATTTTCCTTGGGCTGACATGTACAACTAAGGCCTGATTGGACTTGTAAATGTAGCAATAACTTACACACCCTTGAATTGCTCAATATCTTGATTAGTTTCTAATGTTGGTGGTCTCTTGCATTTTTACGTGTTCTTTAATTCTTGAGCATATACTATTAAAATGTTCTGATTCTGGGTTCCAATTATCTGGTTTATAGGTTGAAATTATAAGACCATATGGTTTGGCTTCAGTAAACCCTACAGACCCTCACGTCATGGAGATCGGAAAATCTGCAGTACCCATGCACAACTAGAAGGCAAACGCCAATCTGGTGTTTCTGGCCGTGCTTACAAGAGAGAAGTGAGGTACTTGTTTTTTAAGCAAAATATAAGCATATTATCGAAGCAAAGAAGATTGATAACAAGCTCCCATTTCCACAAGAATTACATCCACCAGGATCATCAGAACTCTAAGAGGTGGATTTTTTCGAAGTTGGACCGGGGTTAAGAGAACTCAGATCCTTTGTTCCACTCATCATTCCCCACGAAGCTAATGCTTTATTGCAATGAGAACTTAGAAGAGATCTTGATGCTGGTTTCTGTATTCTCTCTGGTATCTGTGGAGTGGCTGAGTAGTAGACAGTGGAAGGATATGCCATTTCTAGTATGTACGGTTTAATATGCAATTGTATTGTACCAACTAAATGGATCTTTAACTAAATAAAACTATTGTGAATTTGAGTTTATGGTCTCTATCGTTTGATCGTTTTGAGCCGAATGATCTCTTATATTTTGTGCATAAATTTCTCATGAATTTAATTGTACATGTGCCTCCCATTTTTTGGAATAAATGTGATCACAAATTTAATTGTAAATGTGCTCATGAATTAAATTAGCCAGCTGCATGAATATGTATGACTCGTTTCAAAATTTTCCTCTTTCTTTTTTCTTTTTTGAAATTTTTTTTTTTTTCAAGTGAAACCTGGCAAAGATGCAGAAGAAGAGATCAGAACCCGTGACCTCATACCAGGGAATTTTTATTTTTTTTTTTCCGTTGTTCGCTTCAAAATTTTCCATGATCATGGTTTTATTATACAAAGAAATACCAGTTGAGATCCCATAACTGATCTGTCAAAATGTTAAAAACTCAATTCATGACATGAAGCAGTTTTGCCTTTCAAAGAACTAGAAGAAGGATTGCATCAATGGTATACAAGCTTTTATTTTTGTTTTTGCCTTTTTCGTTCTCTTCAAAATTGCATTTAATTAATCTGTTCCCTGTTCATGGATGGAATAAATGAATCGATACATATGGCAAAGCTTCTTGAGTAGTTTTGATAACTACACAATCACAATTAAAAAACACAGAAGAAACAAATTAAAAAAGAGGGAAAAAAAAGGAATCCGAATTTACAACTATAGCAAAGCTTTGAAAGAATATATCTGTTGCCATGACTTATCAAAATGTCCATTATTAAGCCCATCAATTCCACCTATAACGCAATCTTCCATAGGTAAGAGCCCAGCCTATCACAAAAAATTGTAATTTAGTTCCCAGCCCACTCCACCAAAAGCTCATTAACTTCACGCCCAATATCAGCCTATTTGTTTGTTCGAGCTACGGGTTGACACCAAGCCGACCCGATTTTTTTTTTTTTAAAATAAAAAGGCAACAATACTTTTAAAAACATAAGTGCTTTCAATAATTATGTAAAGAAAAGGAAATAGATTCATATTTATCGTTGTAACTAAAAATTCAAGCTATTAAATAAAAGAATTGTTATAAATCACATCTTTTCGTCAAATTTACTGATATTGGACATATCAATTGTACTTATTTGATCTCATTAAATGATCGGGCCTCATTTTATTTGAGTCTACGATGCTCAAACTCAGCTTGTACTCAAACTATGTTGTAAAATTATTCCCAAATTTAGTCCAATCTTACCTTGGATTTAAACCCTTGTGACTCGCCCGGAGTCGCTACGTGAGGCCGTGGCGCATTCCTCCGGTTTGATGTGCCGGCTCGAATCCTAAGGGTTCAAGTCGGGGCATATTCTGAGTTACCAAAAAAAAAAATTTTGCCCAATCCTAATTAAAGTAATCAAAAGTAACTAGTGTTCATGGCACACACCAATCTGTGTGCAACTAATAGGAAAATTTTATTAAAATTCTGAGTAAATTTATTTCATTTTTCAAAAGAATTGGTTTTATGTTTTTTACAATAGATATTAAAAATTCACCAAAATAAAATGCATAAATAGTAGCTATTTTTAAATAATTCATGACCATAATTGGTTGTTGCCAAAAATTTGTTTACACCAAAAACTCCCTCCCCCTTTTATATATAGTATAGATACCTTTCTCTTTTTTTTTGAAAAAAAAAAATCGAGTAATACACTAAAATCCAAATTTTTCTCTTTCCCTATTTGGTATTGATTGTGGGTGCTTGATCTGCTTTTTGGCTTGGCGACTTTCAAACCTTGTGAGCTGTGCATGTGAAAGTTCAAGTGCACCTAGCACCAGTTTTTCAACAGAAAAAGGCTGCTAGACCACTCAACAATTTCGGCCAAAAATACACTTTAAAAAAATCAAATCAAATCAAACCAATTTCAACCTTGACTAGAATGTTTTGGATTCACTGATTCCTGATTACCAAGGTATTATTCGACATCAAACGACAAAGAAATTTTGGGTTAAATATCAAAACCGGTCAATTAACAACCCTGTTCTTGTCCGTATAGAATTTTCAGAATTCAGATACTATGGCAATCATTTGCCCAAACCTAATAGTACTAGCTTTTAATCAAACACGTTTCTAATATTGCCCTAGTCCGCCTAGCCTAGCCGCCAGCTAAAACTCCTGCAATTTGATCCTCCTGCTTTCAGTTTCACCAACCAAACCTCCAAGGGCCCCAAGCTCGACTCGATTCCAAAACAGTTTCTTCCATCCGTTTTGACAGTATAATCTCAGGAAAAAAAATTTTTGCAAAAAATTTTTACTTGTATTATAAATATAAATTTTAATTATTTTTTTATTTTACATATATCACATCATAAAAAAATATTATAATATTATTTCAAATATTTTTTAGATTGTTTTTTCAAATAAATTTTATTTCACGTGCTTTTTTTTTTGGGTATAAAGTATGTATGAACCAACTTATAATGGAATTTGTTCTAGGATGGATAGCACTAGAAAAACTCGGTTGCCCAAATTAGGGCTGTCAACGGGCCGGGTCCGGGCCGGAATTCATTATTCCGGACCCGGACCCGAATTACTATACCGGATCCGGATCCGACCCATTTACCCGACGGGTCTTTTATTCTATGTCCCGGATCCGGATCCGGCGGGTCCCGGATCCGGGTCGGGTCTACCCGAACAAATTTAGCAAAATTTATAATTTCTAATAAAAATGAGAAAAAAATATATTTGTAAACTAATTTCTAACTAATGCAAAGAAAAAACCAAATAAGAAAAGAAATCAAATTGACTTTATTCAAATACATCACCCTAATCAAATTATATTGATAAATATATATTTTTTAAATTATTAATTCATTTATATCCGGATTCGGGTCTAATACGGGTCGGAATACTATATTCCTTATCCGACCCGTTTTTTGTTTGACAAAACGGATCCGGATCCGGATCCAGGAAACGGAATTAAATCCCTACCCATACCTGCAATAATTTCACGGATCCGGTCCGGATCCGGGTCTAGACCCGACCCGTTGACAGGCCTAGCCCAAATGAGGCCCAAGCGGTCACCAATGAGGCCATATTTTAATGGTATATTAACTAAGGGTAAAACTTCTGGAATTAGAGATTTTGGATCAAGTTTTGCAAAGTGAGCGTATTAACTCCATATTTAAAATTAACTCACTATTTATGAGTTAGTTGTAATATTGTTGTGGAGGTGTAGTATGTTTGTACTAATGCCACTATGCATGTGTTAATTGTAATCTTGTTTATACGTACGGAAAATAAAAATGAAAATCAAATTAACACTTGTTTTCACAAGGGCAAAATTCCCTTCGTCCACTTGACTCAATTGGCATTTCTAATTGGTCACTCTTGAAAATTCTTTACAATGAAATTATGTTTATTCTTACCAGTGCTCATTATGTTATTTGTGACTTTTATATATATTGCTAATAGCTGTCAATCCATGTTTTTAAACTTGGACCGGATCGACCGGTCCAACCAGTAGTACTGAAAATCAGCCAAATGTCCGGTCCGAGCTATCTTTAAAAATTCGGATTGGTAAAGACTCAATCGAAAATCGAAAGAACCGGTAAAAATAGGATTTTTTTCCCTTTTTGTTGAATTTTTTTTCCTTACTTACCTCTAACTCCAAATCCTTGTGAGCTCTCCCCTCCTCTGCAAATCCATTTTCACTCTTTCACTTCAATTCAAGCATCGAAAATCAATGTTTTAACTTTTTTTAAAACAAAATCTAATTTTAGATCTTGTATTCAAAAGAAGAAAAGACCCAAAAATGCAAAAAAGGGAGTGGAGAAGAGAAAAGTTTGAAGAAAATAGATAAAAACTTGATATTTCATGGGTTTGAGAATAAATAACTAATAAAATGAAAATGAAAATGAATTTAAAAGAAGAAGAAGGATAAAGGAGTTGTAGAATGACAGAGAAAGATGAAGATAAAGTGCCCTATGGAATGCGTCATGAGAGAAAGAGGAAGGAATGGGTAAGTGTGATGTGGGGTCAAAGCATTTTTCATGTGATTGTGGGGTCAAAGCATTTTTAATATTATGTTTTGATCTCTAGGTTGTTAAAAACTATTAATATACCTCAAATATTTCATATTTTATAAATGTTGTCCTAAAGTTTGGTGTTATTTTTCAATCAAATCCGTAATTTTAATTCTAAACTTGTTAATGTTCATTGAATAATATAAATTGTTACTTGATTGTTCTAATTCCTTTATATTTTTTTGTTAAATACATTTGAAACATCAAATATATATTAATATATCTTTATTAATATTAACATGTGCTTAGGTATTTTACATACAATATTTTAATTTTTAAATAATTGTTACTTATGACATCATCCGATTCAACCCCCAATTGAACCCATTGACCGCTAACCCCTAAGCTTGACCGAGTCACTACCCGATTCGGATCTGAAAAACATAGCTGTCAATGGGACAGGCCAATCCAAACTAGACCCGCTCAATCCAAAAAAATACCCTTAAAACCTAATGTTTGCTTGAGGCTAAAAAAATTTGGGCATGAATATTAGGCCTGCCCGTTTAAGGTCGAGCCCACTTGTAAGCACATTTATATACATACATACATACATACATATATATATAGACACACACACACATAATCATCATATACATATATTATATATAATTTTTATATTTATACACGTAAAAAATATATATGTATATATTTATCATTATACATATCATAATTTAAATTTATAATAATTCATATTTATCAAACATATATTATATATAATTATGTCTTTAATTATAAGTTTGAATTGAATATGACGTGAGCCTAAAACTCATATAAAGATGTGAGCTAAACTTGAGCCTTCTAATATAGGTCCAAACTTGAAGGCCCAAAAATTTTATTTAGTCTGTAAGCAGGGCTTGCTCAGAAATACCGTTTGAAAGCTCTAATTAAAAAGAATAAAAGTAATTCCATCTTTATGAGCAAAATGTTGTAGTTATCAAGTTGAACTAGACGTCGCTTTACAAAAGAAAATGAAATACTCAGTCAGTCATCTTGGAAGAAAACCGATCTTATCATATCAAATCAAAAACAAATAATTATGTTTCTTGATTTGATCAACTCGGTTTAGACACTAATTTAAGTTGACTTCCCGCGGCAAGACTCTGTCCTCATCAATCACAATTCTTATTTTTTGGTATTCCTAAAAGCCAAAAAGTCGGTATTCCTTGAATGGTCAATTAAAACTAGCCAACATGCTTATCCATTTTCTTTGTTGCTTTCTGTCTCTGAAATATATATATATATATATATATTCTCTAAAAAATATATTTTCTAAAATATATATATATTTTCAAGATTACAACTAAACAATAGTGGTGAGATAAATACAATCAACTTGCATATCAATAACATTACAAATTAATCCATAATTGTGTGATAAATATCAATATAAATTAATCCACAAAAAGCATAAGGAACACTAATCTATAGTTACGTTACGCCCACGCTATTACAAACTAATCCACACTAAATTGGTTATTCTTTCTAATCTCAACATAATTACGGCAAAAATGATTTGAGGACTATTAAAACATAGCTAGAACTATGTAATATTCTACACTAATCCATAGTAGTACAGATTAATGCAAAGAAATTACACAACTAAACAAGATGATGTACCAACCACAAGTGATAGAGATTACTAGGCTTCAAATCCCCAGTCGCGGACGTTTCCGTGACAACGAGTTACTTTCACGTGGAACCCACTACCTAAAAAATTGTTTCTACTTCCAATTTTTCCAATACGCAACCAACTCACAAATGGTGCAAGGAATTCATGGATATTATCAACTAATCCACGCTAATACAAGTTTAACCGATCGATAAGGACGTGTCATTTCCTTATAAAAGATTGTGTGCGAGAGACTTATAAAAATCTCCGAGAGCTATTTATGATTTTGAAAATATACTCTGTCCCATAATAAGAATTAGAGTTGTACTCGTTCAAACTTTTTTCTACTAAAAAAAGAATCAGCTAACCCACAATTGTAAGCCCTATTATTTAATTGAATTAAACACTACCTAACCCACCATAAAAAGAATCAACTAACCCACAATTGTAAATCCTATTATTTAATTGAATTAAACACTAACTAACCCAGATGTGGTTTGAGAACACTAATATGATAGACTAAACTCAAAAATAATAAAAATACTAGAATTCAAAACTTCTAATTCTTTATATCTAAATTTGCTTATTTTACTACTAGTGCCCAAGTCAAGGCATTATTGGTTTCAAATTTTAAATCTCAAGGAACAAAATAGCTCATAATTTATAGTCATTACCATCACAGTGCCATCATCATTAGGTTCAAAATTCCAATGAATGGACAGAAGAATTGGAACATAGTGAATATTTAAAATTTAAGCATAATAATTCAACTCGAATCTTTCTTAAAACCCACTAGCATATTCTCTAAACAATCTTTTCAGTTTTCATTTCACAAGCGCACTTATCAAAGAAAAGAAAGATATTTCATCAAAACATTTTAAAAAAAAATTAATCTTGCATATACTGGCAATTTATATACACTTTTACGGTTGAATATAATTTAAATTCATATAATATGTCATTTATTTTAAATTCAAATTCAAATTATTTGTCACTTATTTAATACTAATGAAAGTTTATGTACCGTCAAAATACTCCCACAAAAACATACATAGTTACTCTCCCAATCATTACCAATTACCGCTAGGCCACAAAGGATCCATTCATTCGTCCATCAGACACCTTTTTATTATTGCCCGAGTCCCTGCACAGCTGCAATCCCTCAATCTCTGCAGCTTCTCCCCTGCCTCTAGAAAGGCGTACTTGAAGTTAACTCCCATCTTCTTCCCTACCGCCCCACCTCCAAAGCCTCCAAGGGCCCCCAGACCATTTTCATCGGCCCCATCAAACGCTTGTTTCCTGTGTACCAGGTAAGTTTTATTACCTTGAAAGGTCCCATTTTTTGAATTCATTTATCAAACTAAAAGCCTTATTCTTGAACCCATTATGGGTTTACTTTCGTGGACGGTGATGATATATTGAATCTGCATTAATTGATATATTATGGGTTTACTTTCATGGCTATATTCATCATATGGCCAAAAAGGCAGAAAGTTTTTTTTTCCCCCTTTTTCTGGTAATTTCAAGAACTTTATTTTTTGACATTTTGCTTGATTACGGTTTGTTGGGGGTGGTTGTCAACTTCATCTTTTGGGCAACAAGCTCTCTTTTGATCCACCTTTTTGTCCTGGTGTTGCCCCCCAAAAAATAAAAATAAAAAAAACTTTTTGTCGTGGTGTCCAAATACGTGTTCTTTTTTTCTTTTTCTTTTGCATGAAGTTTGTAACATTCTTTATAAAGAATTAAGTTTTTAACTCATACTTTTTGAATGTGTCTCCTTTATTGCATTATTTGGTGGCTGTGTTTTTTGGAGCTATGTGAATGGCACCATATTTGGAGTATCTTTTGAGCGTTTTGGTTTTTGGTTTTGTTTGCTTGTTCTTTATTTGATTGCTTTAACGTTTCTGTTTCGGTTCTTATTTTTATGGTAAGCTGAGGCATCCCCCTGACTGAGGGTTTTGTTCTTTCTGAGTTTCAAATTTGCAGATTCACAGATCTCTGGTATTCAAGCTTAGCTTTTCTTGTTGTACTAATTGTTCATCTGTTTCTTTACTTTTGGGCGCTATCATCTTTGTTTGGATGAGAATGTTCTGTTTATGCTTGGACCAATGTTGTGGTTTTGGTTGTGCCATTTGTTCCATAATAAATATTGTTAAACTGGCTGTTGACTTAGTTGATAGAATCCCTTTTGCCTGATTTACACAATCAAACGAAAGGTATGCAAAAACTTGACTTAACAAGATTTAATTCTGTTCCTCTACTGGAAGCGTGTATTTAAACTGGAGCAATTTTCTATTCTTTATGCTAATGAAGTGCTTCTGTCATTAGAATTACCTTTATTACTTGGTTCATCTTAATTGTAAATCTCAGCAAGCTTTTATTGTCTCCTAATGAAACGTCTTGAACATTCTGATGCTTCTTGATTTTCTCAAATTGTGTATTGGCTTTGTTTAAAGAATTCCTCTTGCCTTGTGTAGACGGTAGAAAGAAAAGTATGCAGAAACTTGAATTAACAAGATTTAGCTTTGTTTATTGACTGGATGGCTGCATAGTATGGCGGTGTGACTTCTCCCTTCAGCTTTGTCCTTGTGAAGTGTTTTTGTAATTACAATCACTTTTGTTGTGTGGTTCATGTTGACTATGAATCTAGAAAGCTGTTCAGGGTATCTGGATGAAATCTCGTTAAGCATTATGATAGCTTGTCTGATTATTACATTTTACTCCTGTCTAGGAATCCTACATCTCTTTTTTCTGGTACTGCATTGATTCATCAATTGATTGTGTTCGTGGAGTTATCGACTGATAATTTTATCCTATTGTTTCAGATGGATGCACAAGTTTCAGAGGATGGACATGTGATTGAGATAGATGCTGATAGGCCGGCTGTAGAAAAAGGCATCGTTGCCAGTAAAGTTTGTGAGGGAGCACCATGTGGATTATCAGATGCCAAAACGAGTTCAGAACGTTCAGTGTCCATGAAAAAGCTTTGGATTGCAGTTGTACTCTGCATTGTTTTCATGAGTGTTGAGGTTGTTGGAGGCGTTAAAGCCAACAGCCTTGCAATTCTGACTGATGCTGCTCATCTGCTATCAGATGTTGCTGCTTTTGCAATATCTTTGTTTTCTATTTGGGCGTCTGGATGGGAAGCTAATCCACGCCAATCTTATGGGTTTTTCCGCATAGAAATTTTGGGGGCATTGGTCTCTATCCAGATGATATGGCTTCTTGCTGGTATCCTCGTTTATGAAGCCATTGCCAGACTCATCCATGATACTGGTGAAGTTCAGGGCTTCCTCATGTTTTTGGTGTCTGCTTTTGGCTTAGTAGTGAACATCATCATGGCTCTTGTGCTTGGACATGATCATGCACATCATGGACATAGCCACGCTCACAATCACGGACATCATGGACATGGCCATGCTCACAGTCACGGACATCATGGACATGAGGGTCATAGTGATGACGATGGGGAGAAGGAAAATGAGCATACGCATACTCATGGGGTGAGCACAGCTGGGCATCACCACCATCATGAGGGACATAGTGAGCATCCTCATGCACATGAATCAGATCACACTGAGCCTCTCCTTGAAAAGAGTTGCTCGGAGAGTCAACACAAGTCAAACAGTGGACATAAAAAGAAGCAACGGAACATCAATATCCAGGGGGCTTACCTTCACGTACTAGGTGACTCAATTCAAAGCATTGGGGTGATGATTGGTGGAGCAATTATATGGTATAAGCCAGAATGGAAAATTGTTGATCTGATTTGCACACTTGTTTTTTCTGTAATCGTGCTGGGAACCACTATAAAGATGTTGCGCAATATCCTTGAGGTTCTTATGGAGAGCACGCCTCGAGAAATTGATGCTACCAGAATTGAAAAAGGTCTTTGCGAGATGGATGAGGTTGTTGCAATCCATGAATTGCATATATGGGCAATCACGGTTGGGAAAGTGTCATTGGCTTGCCATGTGAAGATTAAACCTGATGCTGATGCTGATTTGGTGCTGGACAAAGTTGTTGTCTACATTAGGAGGGAATATAACATCAGTCATGTGACAATCCAAATTGAAAGAGAGTTCAATTAAAGGGTATGATGTGGTTTAAGCCTTGGTGTTGCATTTTCCTGGGACAGGCAAACTTCTTTCAAAGATTGTCATTTCTTTTCTAGCAACAGAGAGATGACTTTCTTGCCGATTTGGCTGCATTTTTTGTAACTATTTTACCCTTTTTACCCTTTTTCTTTTCTTTTCCTTGTGTTCTTGGTTTATGTTGAGATGTAACTTGGATAATGGCCATCTAGGAAATGCCAAATTTGGAGGTCTTGGCCTCTTAGGACTACTTCCTTTCGCTGGAGTGGATGAGCAAAAGATGCCCATCGACAATGCAATACAGGGCTACGAGTCTTAGAGAATTTAGCCTCCACCGTTGCTCTGCAGATGAATTGATGCCATTCACCTTTGATTATCAGTCGTACTTTATCCTAAGATTTGCTGTGACTGATATCCAGAAAGTGAAGAAGACCATATTGAAGCAACAAGAAATAGGTGGAACTGCAATGTTTTAACTCTGCCTTAAGGGTTATCTTGCTTACGTTTGGACGCACAATTTGGTATAATTGGGCAGACCCTGATTGATTATATCAAATCTATTGTCAGCAATGGGTGAAATATAGGCTTAATGGAGGCAAAATCGAGCCTTTTTAGCTACAAATCTGCTCGTGTAGATAACTGTTTAACAGTGTGTTAGTGTTATTTTTGTATCCTACCAGTACTAGATAACTTTTTACAGTGTTATGTGTTACTTTTGTATCCTACCAGTACAAGTAAAGCATAACTGTTAATTTGTGCCGGCAATCTGTGGCTTCGTTTAGATTGCAGGTTTTGAGTGAGTGTTTAGAAAAACCAATATATAATCTAACTGTTCGCGCTGCTTTTTGGCACTAACATTGTACGGCATAGTGCATACGTAGCAAAAAGCGATCGTTGAGAAATGTGTCAAGAATCTTTGAAGAAAAGAAAAGAAAGGCTAGAGTCATTTAGTAGCGCTATTTCAATCGACTGGCTCTAAAGTAGTTAGCCGCTAGAGAGAGGTTTAAAACTCTCTTTGAATATAAGTCAGGGGATTAAATTTCTTGAATTCTTCTTTAGAATTTTTTGGAAAATTCTGTCAGGAGTAGGTGTAGAATATATCGTGCTATTCAAAAAAAATAATTAGTAGCACTATTTCATATCATGTCTCTCTTATGTGCCCAAAAGAATCACTTCAAGTGCATTATTCACACCGATCGGATGCAGTAATTAGTTACTCTAGGACTTGCTTATTAACTACAACAAAACTTGTTCAAATGTAGGCGCTTCTAAAGTTGTTATGTAGCTACGATTTATATGATTTCGTGGGCAATTTGGATAAATTTTCTATATTCTGTCAAAATAAAGATTTTTTTTTATATTAACAGAATTAGATCAATGCTACATAATATCAATTCAAATTTGAAATTTAAATTATGTACACGTGTTTATTTAAAGTTGCTAGTGTAAAAAATCTAGCTTTTATAAAAAGTTAATCCGTGCAAAAAATTCACGGATAGCAATTGATTAGGACAATTTTAACTTTAGGGCCTTGTGAGCACATGTGTAAATCAGTACACGTGCAAAACGAGACCTTTGGGCTGGGGGTCCAATTTTTTTTCATCTTATCATGGGGGATAAGATTTGACCCACTATTGCCCCCTTAGATTTTAATTGATGGGACAGTTGAGTGGGTTGGCGCACAGATAACGAATGGTCCATGGACAAGCAGCAGCAAGAGTGCGAGTGTTTTTGTGATTCAGGGGGTGCATTATTGCCGTGTCATTATTTGGAAAAAGAAAGGGAAGAAGAAGAGCTCGTCTAATTGAGTCCAGTCCACTTTTCAATGATTTTTAGATGGCAATCTTTTAGAAAATGAGATTTAAATCAGAAAAATATATAAATATTAGAATGTGATTGGGTGTATTTATATGACAAATTTAATATAAAACAACATACACATTAAAAAAAGAGTTTACTTACAAAAAGTCACTTTTAGCCTATGTTTGTTTGTCGTATAAGTTGTACCTTAAAGTAGGATTTTTTGCAAAAAAAAAAAAGGCCAAAAATATATATAAAACTTAATTATTGCTGGCCTTTTAAACAATAGGAGGTAGACCACTCTACACGTCCGGTTCTAGATTGAGGAACAAGAAATTCTAGTCATTTCATCTTATAGCTCTTTTGCATGAAGTTCACTATTGATTTGCGACTCAATTAGCGTGAAAACTTTATCAAACCATGAAAAGGTCTTACTGAAGATTGTTTTTAAAAATAATAACTCTAAATTTCTATTTGGAATAGGATTAATCTTTCCTACACTAACAATGTATATATATACGGTACACGTTGAATAAATGACAACTATGTAAAATTTGAATTTCAAATTCAACTTTTGCACATATGCCATATGAATCCAATAGTGATAGAATATATACCGTAAATGTGTATAAGATTTACTCTTTGGAATATAATAAATTTAATGCTCTATTGGAATAGAAAAAAGAATAAAGTAAAATACCATAGTAAATTATGTTTTCTTTCATAAGATAGCTTACAAAAGCATAATTGAAGGAAGCACTAGCAAACTTAGGGTGCATTTGATAAAATTGAAGTTTGAAAATTGGAATCTAAAATCTTAAATATGAAGTCTGAATCCAATAAATTATTGAATAGTTAAGTACTAAATTTGATACATTTGAGTATATATCACATTAAGCGATAAGTGAATAACTTATCACTTATTTTTGAAACTAAACTTTAGCTAGAAAATTTAGTGCCACTTAATTAATTCAGATATTCTATTTTTAATTATCAAATGTAACTGAACATATTAAAATCTGAATCTATCAAATTTAAGTATTGAATTGAGTTATTAAACAAGGCATCAGTGCAATCTTTTGCTATAAACTAGCAAGTGCAGTATTTAGGAAAAAGTAAAGAAATGAAAATGCAAACATGCTTAATTAAACCTAGTCCTTGGCTGAAGTTAAACATTTTTTTATTATGGCATGACACGTTTTTATTTGATATCCAATGGAATGACTAATCTACCCAAATGGAATAATGTAAGAAAAGTCATATTCAATTTTTTTTCAGCTTATTTAGCATAGACTGGCAATGTACAAAGATTATGTTATAGCGATTCACGGGGGGAAAAACAAGTAAACTATACAAAATTAAGTAATCTGACAGGAGCGAAAAAAAAATAAGAATGGCTGTTTCTTTTATGTCCATATCTAGTTATCTCCACAAAAAATTTGACATCATCTAAGCATTCCTTTAGAAATTAAGGGGCATCATAAAACCTAAACAGAGAGGGTATTAGACTATCTTTTAAGCCAGCCCAGAAAGAAACTAACTTTTTGAACTTGTAAGTGTTTAACATTTATATTAAGCACATACATCATCATAAACACAAAAGTTTAAATCATAACATGATTACAAGAAATGATTGGAACAAGTTCTTGAAATCAAAAGACAAATTACAGATTATTTACTAGGCACGGATTCAATTTATTTCTTTCAAGTTAATCCTGAAAATGATTAATTTCTTCTCTCAAGAGGATGAATTGTATCAACATCAATTAAAAAAAAAACATAAAAGAAGAAGAACATGATCAAATGAGTCTAAATAAAGGGATGTCATTAAGCTCAAGTACCAAGAAAAAGAGTAGCCACCATACATGTATAGGAAGCAAGCAAGATCTGGTTTTATTTGGGGACTTGGTGAAATAGGAAGGATTTTATATGAAATAAGATTTTTCTATACCGTAATTAAACTCTGTAAATCTTTCCCTTTTCAATTTGCAGTTTGAAGTAATGTAATAATGGTAGTTCCTCCTGCATATCTACGGTGTATAAAAAATTTATTCAGTTCACAGCATTTTGCAAAGTACTAGATTTTATATGTTTCCACACTTTAGAAGGTGCATGATGTTTTCATTCGATAAATGCAATCACATTACTAGGCAATATCTTGTCTTCTCCAGCATAAGAGGTGTCTTACGGTTAAGAAGAAAAATGCAATTTGGTGTCTCCAAAATGGAAATCTAGACATATAAAAGAAACCAAAATCGATGAAACTTTCCATGGAATGTTTTGGATTTGAGCAAACTATTAGTCCAACAGTGGGAGACCAAAATTTGGATCTCTCCCTTTATGGGTATGTACAGATGAATGCCTCCTCATATTTTTGTATACATAAAAAGTGGTTGTATTTTTGCCAACAAATTTTGTTGTCAAAATTATGCAGTTTCAATCTTCTTGACACATTGAATACCTTTTAGTAAACTAATAAAGTAATAACACTGTAATAAGTCAAATATTGGATCTTAAACAAAAAATCTAGCATAAAAATATATTTCATTTATAAAATATATAGCACTTGTTAATACCAATTAGATTGTTAAAATGTGTGATACATTGTAAAAGTTTTGTTGGTCAAATCTTTTCTAAAAATTGATTTTTAAGCGATATAAATTTGAACTCATTACATATTTTTTTTCCTACTAAAATTATCTAGAAATCTAGGAGCTATGACATAATTTGCTATAAAAAGATTTGAGGTGTCCTCCATCCTGGCAAATAAATGGATGATCCATTTTATACCTCTTGGAGGAGGTGTATAAATGTAGTGTATAAATGTAAAGCTGTATTCACACAGAATTTCAACAAAAATAGTTAATTTATTAAAGGCACAATGATAAGTATTTGATTGTGCTAATAAAGATAGAGGTTGCATTTAGATTTCTATTTTCAGGCTCTTGAACAAGGAAGTTCAAACGAGGAAATAACAAAATGTGAAAATATGTAATTTCCTAAAACAATACAGATGGAATTTCATTTTCCTCTCTATCCAATGGTATTCATGCTATTTATGCCAAAGTTGATATTTATACCTCGAACCATCTTTAATACAAATAGCAAACATATTAACAAACAAAATTATGATAAATAGGAGGGAAGGCAAACATATTAACAAACAAAGATTATGTTAGATAGGAGGGGATGGTTGGGTCGGGTAAACATATTAACAAGCCAAGATTATCTTAAATAGGAGGGGAGGATTGGATTGAATGATAAGATGAGAGTCGTAAGTAAGACAGTTTTTTGTTCAAATCAAGTGGGGAAGTAAGTAGAAATTTTGTTAGTTAGTTGATAAAGCAATTATGCAATGCTCAATCTAACATGCCAAAGCAAAAAAATGTGGCTTTTCAGGCACACAGTGAACTCTTTCAAGTGATGAAGGTGATTTCTTAGTTGATAAAGCACTCGTGCAATGTTCAATCTAACATGCCAAAAAAAAAACCGGCCGACAATGCTCAATCTAACGTGCCAAAAAAAACCAGTACATGCAATAATACAAGTACATCACCCCAATTACCAATATACTGCCAAAAAACATGATGGTCTTTCAGTTGGGGAAGAATGGTAGATGCATTAATGCAAGCTACATCACAACAATAATCCAAATATACTGTTGGATGAGTGTGACGAGCACTGATGCGAACTAATCAAAGCCATAATGATGATGTATTCCAATGATATAGATACTTGTCAATAAAGATAGTTGATATTCTTCAGATGGTATTAACAAGTTCCCATGAAAGCCATAATGACAGTAGTATTGTTGGAAAATAATTGAACAATGTTGAAGAAGTAATAATTTGAACAAACTTAAGTCATGCTAAATAGTACTGTTCGGAAAAGCTATTTCAGGATGTTGAAACTTTGCTTCGTGATTAAATAATCATTCTTCTTGTAAACAAGAAGGAAGAGGAACAACAAAAGAGAAGATGGAAGAAAGAAGCAACTGTAAGGAAAATTCAACTGAAACTTCGTAATGTAAGTGTAGTTTCTAATTTAGGAGTGGCTCTCAAGAAAATATGTTGGAGAAAGATAAAATTTCTGTGATTTTTTATAAACTAACTTTGTGTTGTGAGTGTATTTTCTAATTTAGGAGTGGCTCTCAAGAAAGATATGTTGGAGAAGGATAAAATTTCAGTGATTTTTTTTTTTTGTAAACTTTATCATCAAGTGGAAATAGTCAAAATGTGTTGTGAGTGTACTTTCTAATCTAGGAGTGGCTCTCAAGAAGGATATGTTGGAGAAGAATAAAATTTCGGTGATTTTTTGTAAACTTTATCATCCAGTGGAAATAGTCAAAGAAGAAGACATGTTGGAGAAGGATTTCTAATCTAGGAGTGGCTCTCAAGAAAGATATGTTGGAAAAAGATAAAATTTTTATCCATAAATAGAATAGAAGTAAAATTATACTGAGCCTACGTGCACCGGGGCAAATTCATCAGTTTACGTTGGATAGGTTCGACTCAACTTCCTTCTCATACACATAAGCTCACACTAGTTATTAATTTAATACAAATCCAATAAGAAACAAGTATTATAAAATGATTGAAATTTTCTTTGATTTTCTAATGCGGGACAATATCTTTTGAAATAGAAAATCATAAAACATATCTAGTTGATTATATTATTAACAAGTTCAATTGCACCCAGGGCCACAATACTTCCCTCTTTCTCTCTTGTAACTTGAGTGCCTAAAATAAAAAAATAAAGTTCCAGATTCTATTTAGATGTTACACGTCCTTTGTCCCAGCGCCATCACAAGGAAATTACCTTTTGCAAAACTTTCGCGGATTCCATCATGAGTTTAGTCTTCACGACCAGATCCATCAACTCCAATCCACCCCATCATGTTTTGGTAGAATTACACCATTAGATTTTCCATCAAATGATGCGTTCATTATGTCCTCCCCGTACCTAGCAAACCCTGACCCGTAAAACCATGTACTCCCTGATAAAAAGCGCAAAGCTGCATATTCGGCATGCCACTCTAGCCAACTGAATTTACATTTTTAGGCATAGTAATATTTGAAAAATTTTGAATTTACCCAACTAATTAGCAATTGTTGAAATTTAGAAAAAATTTGTCTTTAACCCCAATAATTTGTAAAAAGTCAAATTACATACATGCTTGTGAGTAATAATTTTGATGGAAATCCTTAATAAACAAACATAATTACTACAAGTCCAAGTCCAATACTTTAAGGAGCATAGTTTCACTAATAAGTTTCATTATCCATGAAACTTTGTACTTTGATGTATTGTAAATATTATTGGGTTACTTTAATCATCTTGTATTAACACGTTCAGACGCGTTTAATAGCAAAAAATTGAACATGTGAATTAATTAAGTGACACTGAATTTTCTAGACAAATTTTGCTTCCAAATAAAGTGATAAACTATTCACTTATCACTTAATATAATATATACACTAAAATGTATCAAATTTAGTATTTAACAATTCAATAATTTAATTGATTTAGACTTCAGATTTCATATTTTAAATTTTAGTTTTTAGATTTTAGTTTTATCAAACGCACCCTAAAAATGCCAAATCGAGGAGAGTAAGTGTAATTTTTGAAATAAGAGAAATTAGTGAATTGTTAGAAACCTGGTTTTTGAAATTATCCCTTATTCCTAAGACAGTTAGGCGAAAGCCTGGCAGAAGGTAGGGTAACAAGAACCTGTCATCCCCTACTATAAACAAAACGAACAAACAAAAAATATGATAATAGGAATTTACTTATCAACAATGTTTGATGGGTATAAATTTACATGTGCACTTTGTCAAATCTCAATCAAACACACCATAAAGGGGCCACTCTTTCTGATCGGGAAGGATGGAACTTCTTGATATTATACCTGTCATCCCCACTACAGACAAGCAACAAGTATATTAACAAACAAAAGATTATGATAATAGGAATCAGACACACCATGGTGGGCGTAAATTTACTCGTTCATATGCACTCAGTGAAATCTCAATCAAACACAACAAAAAGGGGCCACCCCTTCTGATTGGAAAGGATGGAACATGATGGGCTCCGATTCAAGAAGTTGATTTCAAAAAGCTGATACAAGTGATGATTCAAGAGGTTGATTCAGAGAGGTTGATCCAAAGGAACCCATATCTTTGAAAACAAGAGTTGTACAGAATCATGGCCCTGTAAGTGAGAAATACAGGATAGATTATATTAAGTGGATGAAAATGTGGTCCACTAGTGAAAGAATAGCAGGTCATATTATGGCTGCTAAGTGGATAATGTTGTGGACCAATATTTAATGGAAACATGGAGAAAGCTGGCCACTTAGATAGGATAGTGGCAGTTCAGGTGTTTAACTAGATCAACAGCCAATGATTTTTGGTATAAATACCAGAAAGAGAGAGAATCACACACTGAAAAAGACAACACAAAATTATTACCAGAAAATTCTCTCTGAAGCAATCATGGTTTTTTAGGCTAGCTTTAGGGTTTACAAGCATTCAGTTGTTCATTTCACTTCATAGACAAAAGGATAAATCTCTTAGGATTTATAGACTACAGGCTAAATCTCTTAGGGTTTTCCTTATTTCATGTTCAAGTGCTTGTTCTTAGACATGCCAATCAGCTTTATGAACATGCAATGTTTGGTCACTTTGTTGGTTCTTATCAGTTTGATTTGTGTTGATTAATCTGTCCTTTGATGCTAATTTTAAGCCCTTGATTCAAGGTCAGGGTGGCACAAACAGCTTTTCTGATTGGTCAAACAGCCTTTGCATTTAATTTTTGTTCGTTTCGCTTTGTAATCAGTTTTTTTTTTAAAAATTTTTTTCTAGTAAAGGAAAGATAAAATTTAAGAAAAGGGGACGAGGCAGGGAACTTTGAATTCAGAACCGCTAATTCCTGGATTCTCAACCTTAGCCGTTAAATCAAGATCTCATCAACTATTTGGCGTAATCAGCATGGTTAATGAGCTTCAATAGAGAGGTCAGCAAGTAATATCTACACAATGGAGGAATTTGTAACATACAAAGTTTTGGTCGTAAATATTGCAGAAATTGTAGTACATAGAGGTACAAACACAAATAAATCCACTGCCTTTTAGGAGGAATTTGGAGGAATCACAGGAGAGCTTGATACATGAATTTGAAATAAATTGAAATCCATATTTAAGGAAAGAAAAAGACAAGGAAAGAAAAGGGAAAATGAAAAATGATTTTCCTCACACAAAAAAATAAATAAATTTTGGTTTTTATAAAAATTTCAAGTAAATGGTTAAACGTGAAAATTTTAACAGTAATTTTCAGTCTTTTCTCGGAAACATAATCCTTTAAAATCCGCCGATTCTAAACTCCATTATACAGCTAGTAAACGTATCAATTTGACCACCAAAAATTATGTTGAGATTTGATGAGTAAAGAAGAATTAGTGGAAAATCTCACACAAGTGAATCAGATACAATTCATCTAAAAAAATCTTTCTTCAAGATGTAATATCAAATTGATTCAAAGACAATTAAGAATTTAAACAAAAGACTAAAGCATAGTGAACTAAGATTTACTAGAATGTCAGGTAAAAGAAATACCAAGGTATATAATGGCCACCATAATGTAATTTTCTCCTACTTTTGAACCCAAAGAGTTAATTTGCCGCAGCAGCAAGTATTCCCAGCTATGCTTATCTTCTGAGCAAGAGGAGGACTTTTCTTTGGTAAGCAAAGAGATAATTAAAGCTTACTTTGGCTTGATATGTTGGAAAGTTGATAAGGACAATAATGGAGCATTATTTATTCCTTGCAATGGATGGTGATGAGGAATTTTTGCTTTAGTGTTCCAAGGAAAAAGTGCATTTATTGCAAAGAACCAAGAGTAATTTTACCTCATCAGCTCAGGTTAATACCCACAATCGATCATCTGAATGTAAAAGCTCACAATTTTTCTACCTCAAGGCCCCGCGTAAGAGTGTCCAAGGGACACAAATTAGACAAACACTTTGAAGATGGAAATCAGGGCTCTAGCTGCCTCTATATATATGGTTAGGCTAACAGTTCATTGTAGCTTATGCCCCTACCTTGACAGCCAGAAATAGGAGAGGGACAATGAGAAACAGAATGAAAAGCTAACTAGGCTTGCACATTTACAGAAGCTCAGATAATGATGCCATAATCCCACACTGGTTAGCATCATACTTTCCATGGATCTTGTTTGACAACATTCAAAGTCAGGAAAACACATGAAATGAAAGTGCAATCAAAAGTCCTGCTAAAGAACCGAAATTCCAAGAACCTTTACACGCCAAGCCTTGTCCAGCAGTCAGTGTTAGTCGACAATTCAATCATATAAATAACCACATATTGAGAGCAACGACATCGCATTTTGGTTCAGCAATGCTTCAGCATAAATATGCAAAATGGATGCTGATCGTCCTTCCCAACTTTCAACCATGGATTTCTAAGATAGCTTCCAGTGCATAATCTGAGTTTGATGTCGATGCCAATGTCATTTACTTCAGGCTGCAACATCAAAAGCTCTCGAGTGTCGTGTGACTTCACGCATGACGAGGAAACCAAAGGCAAAGCTGGAATATGTTCATATTTGAGTATCTCCTGGAGACTACTTCCTTTGCTGTGATGCTGAGGGATCACGTGTTTGCGCCTGACCAAAAATTGACCTACAGACATTTGGGAGCATCCTATCATTCAGTAGAAGAACTTTCCTCTCAGTCTAAATTTATGGTGATACTGTAACAAATCATCCAGATAGAGCAAATGTAAAGCAGCTTAAACAAATGCAATTTACTTGTAACTATAACATGTGTTGCTATTGATAGCATAATCATCAAATGGCCAAGGGGAAAGAATAAGAAAGATACACAAAATGCAAGGATAAGAGAAGGATCACAAATAATAGATAGGCAAGTAGCTATTTTGACTATAAATGTCAGGCATTTCTAGTTTCCTACACCACTGTACCATCTTCCCCAACTCACCTTCCTTCCCCAGGCCCCAACTGAGGAAAAAACCCTTGTTCTCTTGCTTATTGATCTAACCAGCTTGATTTGTAAGTGGCTCAAGCACATCAGCATTTCATTTATTTTATTTCTTTTTGGAAGAAAATATGACAAAATAACAGTTCATCCTCAATCATACTTAAGCAAGCACAGGACATATAAATGGCTAGAAACAGAATTCACTATTAGAAGAGTTTGAATCAGACATATAACAGCAAGTGGAACTCACCCGCAGGTTGAACATTTCTTTTGATGCTTACAGAATATCGATAAACAAACAGAGCATATAAAACCCATGTCAATTGTATTTTTGTGGCAGAAGCACCTGCAAGTTTTATTGATCAGGTTAACAAGACGCATTAGGCACAGCAGGCAACAGTAAGCCAGTACAAACTGTGGGTGCACATTGACTGCACCAACATATAGTTTTGACGTCATATATATATATATATATAAAAACTAAAGTTTCATTAAAAAAACATTGACTGCACAACGTAACCAACAAACTTGCAAGGATGACACTGAATGAAAGTGTCTTCCAAAATCATTATGATCCCAAGTGTATAAAATTTGGATATATGTCAGAATTTAGCTTCTAGTATTTCCAATAGTATGTCAATGCAAGATGGAGAAATCATCTCGAAAGCAATTGCTTATTAGTTCATTCCTTTTTCTTGAAAGACAATTCTCATTTGTGCGTATCTGACAACAAAAACTTTACTTTGTGCTGGGGAAAAGGAAAGGAAATACAATTTACCCAAAAATGTCAAAGTCACACAAGCAACTTTTCCTTGAGACCAAAACCATGAAGGGTAGTAAAGATTCTATATGTGCAGATTCCAACAGAGAATCTGCGAATGTTTTTTGGACCAAGCTACCAGAAAGAACAGTTAACTTCAAGCATTTATAGACAACTGAGGGAAGCTCCTATACGGGATCCACAAATTACTGCTGACAAAAACTGCTCATTCACTGCATTATGCAAAATTATTCATGTGCAAACACAAAAATATTGTTTGTCTCTGGAATAGTATTAGGATGCATGAAATTTTGAAAAATTAATATAAGCATGTGATTCCCAGCAGGCTTCTACATCTAAAAGCATATAAAGTGCTACAATGAAAAACTCTCCAACTGCTATCTTAAAATAACGGCCAATCAATGTTTCATCGTTATGGAGAAACAAAATAGGGGGATCAAACTTCTAAGTTACTTACGAAGCACGAAAATCCACACCAACAGGCTTTGGCAGTTGCAAAAAGTTCCGAGAATGTAAATCGGTAGCAAACACTGTCTGCGTATTTTTACAAAATAGTCACGATTAGCAACTAAAAGCTTTACTAAGAAATCCAAAGGAATCAGAAGCCAAACTATATGTAAAAAAAAAAATGCTGTATGCAATTTAAAATAAAAAATACTGAATCATAAAAGACAAGCCAAATGAAAAGCTCCATGAAGTAAGTTGATTTTTTTTTTTCTGACGGAGGGGGTATCCGGGTTGCGGCCCGACTAATCCCCCTCCGGCCCAAAAGGAGAGGCCCCATCCCCTCGGGCACGATAACCCTGGGACTTGATCCCTGGTGGGGGAGATGGACAACGGATGCTGAGAAGCTTCCGTGACCAATTGAGCTGCCCAGGAGGGGCCCATGAAGTAAGTTGATTGATCCGAGCAAACTAAACAATTATAACACTAAATTCATCTAGCATGTGCAAAAGCTTAAGTTGCCTTCATTAAGCAGAACCATTGGAAGTCTGCTACAATAAATATGCTAAGGAAAATAAAAGTTTTAGACTTGAACTGGGACACACTCATGTGAATGAGAGTTAAACATCTCTATATGGACTCAAAGTGGAAGAGAATATTCCACAGATGTTAAAATAATAAGAGTAACAAGTTAACCAGGGAACAAACTCCTCGTCTTCATCTAATGTAGCAGGATGGGAACAGGGTGGAAAGGTAGGGAAGGAAAATGAGGTAGAGATTTGTAGGACCACTGACTGGCTTGGGGTAGTAGAAGATAGGAAATGCAAAAGGGAAACAAGAAAAGACATTAAACACCACGATGCATGCAGTAGGGCCACATGGGCTGGGAAGGGATATAGAAAAGTGAAGAATTACAAACAAACATGCTCCAATTGTGACTTGCCACCATAAAGAGAATGAGATGGAAGAATTGGGACTTGATACTTGAAAATTGGAAAGGAAACCATAGAGCTCTATTGCAATATAATATTTCCATGATGTTTGGTTAATTTTATCATTCAACCACCACAATCAAAGGCCCCAGATAACAGTAACCAATGGTTAAAGAATAAAAAAAGAGCAAAGACTCCTATAAGAGTAGGAAAACATGCTTTCTTCACACTTTGTTCCTGTGTATAAGTGCTAACACGCCTTACTGAAGAAATATCCACTTCAGAAGTTAAAAGCAACAAGACGCTTGTGCTTTCTTAGTTTATACACGAGGTGGTTTTGATTACAATGTAAAGCCAAATGTTAAATTCAAAACTTGATCAAAACAAAATGAGGAATCAGAAAACAAACAAGGGAAGCCTGTGTCCACACCCAAGGGTTCACTAAGCACTACACCAAGGAGAAGAATCTCTGTGCAAGATTTGGCATCCTACAAAGTTATAAATCCATATTCGACTCAAGTAGCTCCATCCCCAATGCGCTCCTCTTCTTCTATATTAGTGTATATCATGACTAACTATTAGATGGCATTGCATTCCATAGCTTAACAGTCTAACTGCCTAACAAATGTGACTCCAGAACTTTGATAAAAAACAAGAAATGTGAAATGACCAGTTGTGGAATGAGGCTGACATAGGAAATGGAGAACCATGCTCAAAATTTTAGATGAAAGAAAAATGTATTTAGTTAAAGATGCAGAATAACTACACAATATTTCTCAAAAGGTCAACTAAAGGTCAAAATTTAAGTAGCATGTGCACCACAAGAGAACGAAAAATCAATTAAACTTGTCCCCAAAAATGTTATCTAGAAAGTACAAGCTTAAGTAACTCAATGAATTCTGCTGTAAAACCCAGTATTCCACTATACTTGCTATAAGTAAGTGTTACCCTCACTCCAAGCTGTTTTATTGTTTTAAAGACAACTAAATAGTGTCTCATCCACAATAACTAGGAAGAATAATTCGTTCCTTGCCTAGTAATACAAACACTTGAAAACAAACCACTAAAGTTAAATTATTCTTGCAAGAGAATAAATAGGTCAATTTTCAGCTGACACCACAAAAGAAAAAAGGCATTTGATAAAGGAACCATTTGCATTGAAGGGGATGATATAATTACCATACTATGTTGCACTAACTGATCCCAATGATATCAAAACCATAAACGAGTTAATGTCTTAGACCAACAACCATTGGCAAAGTCTCAGTGAGTCACACTAGTAATAAAAAAGGCTTCTTTGTTTAGCGTCTGATGAAGAATAAGACCTACCGCCAGATACTGGAAAAGTCCATCCAACTGCTGTGGCTTTAGATATACACCTCCAGTTATATAAGAAGCCTGTCCTAAATTATCACCAGAATAGATCACTAAAAAGAATCAAGCATCTCACATTCACCTTCTTGAATAATGGAAAAAATGTAACAGCAGATCACAACCTGCTGAAGAAAAGCAGAATGCTGGATTCCTATAACACATGAATCAATCGGTACCTGTGGAAGAAAGCATAATATTGACATGTCAAGACACCTCAAATTGATTAGCATCACAATGAAAAACTGTACACAGGCGTGTACAACATCTCAACTTTTGAATGAGTTACAAAATAAGCATATTTATTGTGAACAAAAGCCAATCTGAAATGCATGTGTTAATTTCTGATCTCCACCTAAGAACTGAAAAGAACCTAATGCTTTAGCAACAGTCAGCTGAAAAAGAAAACAAGAAGGTGCTCGCATCAAACACCAATGCTATGAAATCGATTCTTTTTTTTATTTAAAAAAAAAACCCTTTTCTTTCATGGTGTGATAAATGGTATCTAGGACACCATGATCACCAAGATTATCACCCAAATACAAGCAATCACCCAATTTAAGTACAGGAATACTGAGAGCCTTAGTATGTGGTCTGGCTTGTCCTAGAAAGGACCAACATAAGGTTCAATAAGAGATTGAATGAGAGAAGAAAACTACTGAGACAAATTCTATGCAGCTAATGCAAACAAGAGAAGAAAAACATGAACGCCTGGAAGTCCATTTAATTAAAATAGGGAGGTCATTACCAACATAAATCATCTCAGAAAGAGCACAGATGTTAATTTGAGAATTATAATGATCCTAAAACTAAAAAATTCATAAAATAGACCACATACCATTGAACGTTGAGCAGAAAAAATGGAATTCATGATAGCAACGTATCTGCACAAGTGAAAGTGTGTAAAAGCCAATGAAGAAGATATCATAGATGCTCCCAAATATCTTAAAAGTACTTACTGTCCAGGCCCATCAGGAGATCCATGCAAGCATATTATCTGCCATCATTTGGCAGCAGTATGTTAGTACATACATTTATGCAAACAAGGGGCAATCAGCATCACATGGTGAGAAATGAATAAATTAAAAATGGAAACATAGGAAGAGATCACGTAATTCAGTTGCTAAAAGTAATGAAATTATTAAACCAACAAAAACAATGAACTGCATGGAAAATATTTAAATGACAAGGCCTTGTTAACTGGTTAATTCTACTTTCTAAATAATTATCTGCATCAATCAAAACTTTTGACATTTTGATATGGGATAATCACAAAATGAGCACTCACCCGTGGCTGTGGATGAAGAGGTCCTGACCGAAATACCCTCTGTATATCTGCCCATTTATTTGGTCATATCCAACAATACTTCCATAAAATCAAAACGCAACAATTTGCAAGTGATTATAGCGTAAACGAAGTGCAAATGTAAGCACTCATGCACACACACCTACATGTCAAATACATTTCTACATGTTCATTACAAGCACACACACGGGTATATGCACAAAAAACTCATACAAATTAAATTTCTCCATTCGACCCTTCACAACTGCACATAAGGAGACAATAAATTACAATCCAACAGCCAACCATTCACAAACACACAGAGACACCCACTGACCTCCTTCAGAAAATACAAAAAAAAAAAAAAAAAAGAATTAGTAGGTCTACTGCATCAATAGACACACCCACATGCAGAAGCACAGAAACACAGACAAAAACACACATCAATTCAGAAGATTTTTACATCTAGCCGATAACAAACTAATCTTAAACCAGGGCGTTCATTACAATCTATCCTAGTAAAATCTATGAAAAAATGTTAAGGGAAGATAAGATATAAGGGCACAATAGAATAGTAACAGACAAAAAGACTGTAATTTTAAAATATTTTTCAAGAAAATGTATTGATTCATATACAAAATGCTAGGCTAAATGTAAACAAAGAAGCATATATTTTGTGGAAAAAAAGGGTCGCTATAACAGCCCATTATGATACATAGATCAAAATTACACATTCTCTATGAATTAACCATCCTAGCCAGCACTTTTCATTAATTTTTCCAAAATTCAAGTGAATTAGGGGAAATTATCATAAAAGGCACGTGCAAAAATGAGTGTGTTAACAAAGAGAATACAACTTCATCTTATCATTATGAAAAGCATGAATGGTGAAAATGTACTAATTCATGTACGACACTCAACTACTCATTGTAGAGAAGATATATACCCAATGTAATCTATGAGTGCCCTTAACAATAAACATGCAAAATCACACAAACAAGGAGTATATTGACTGGCTCATTGAAAAGTTGACAAAGGATACAGCAGAGAGCCATGGAAAGAGAACCGGAAAGAAGTGAGGATCCAACCCCATTTCCCGAGTCATCGTCCCTCTCACTCAATGACTCATCATTCTCCGCAAACTCCTCCAACTTGGGCAACAAGCTCTCAGCCCTCTGGCTTACTGAGCCAGACGACGAGTCAAAAACATAACCACAAGAATTGATTCCGGTAGCAATCACTACCACCTGATTCAACTGGTTCAGCAGTAGAATTGAATTCAAGAATGCCAATACCTACCATAATTCCCCAAATAAAAAAGACCATTAATACTTAAATTCAAAAAAATACTGGAATATAATTAAAGCAGTGTTATTGAATTCAAGAACGCCAAAACCCATCACTTTTTCCCCCCAAAACATAAATAAAACATGAAAAAAGAACCCAACTACAAATTAAATTTAAAAAAAAATTAATGGGATATAATTAAAGCAGTAGTATAGAATTCAAGAATGCCAAAACTTACTAATTTCCCCCCAAAACAGAAGGAAAAAATGGCATATAATTATATCAAAAAGGGGCATTACGTGGGAGAGGAACTTGGAGAAGGAGAAATGGGGTTTGATGGAGCTCCAGAAGTGAGGATTAGAGTCGATCAGAACCATCAGAAGGCTGACGTCATCTGTTAAAAATTGAAATTTTTTTTACCGTTCGATTTATGGTGGAATTGTTATTAATTGGAAGAATAAATGAAGAAAAATGTTCAAACCTGTTAAGATTTTGGAAGGGACCGGAGGAGACATGGGAGGATGCTCCGGCGGGAAGTGGTAGCCCTGGCGGGGAGTGGCGGAGTAGAGTGACGAGTGTACAGGCCCAAATTTTGTTGAATTGGGCTGTAGGTTCTGTTCTTGGGTCTGGCTCTCCCTGTTTGGTCACTTTATATACATTTTGAATTGCCATTTTGTTAATTTTTGGAAAAAAGAAAAATTATTAGGGAAAATTTGGGAGAAGGGAGGAATAAGAGGTGAAATTTAGGATTGGGGCATTAAATCTTTATTAATTCGTAAAAGAGGAAATTAGGCAGTGTTTTATTGTAATTACTAAAAGAAAAAAAAAGAGGAACAAAGTTAAGTGCTTTAGGCGGATAGCAATAGGCAAAAATGGTCATTTGACTTGGTTACTAATTTCTTTTAAATTATAGTTGACATTACCTTAACATAAATTTCAATTCTTATTCGTTGTTTATCACAATTTTTTTAAAATTATTTTTTCATTGCACTTTTTGAAATGTGAATATATCATATTGAAGATAATTGGAAGAATAAAAGGATGTATTAAAATTGTTATTAAGGGATGTTTTAAAAAAGATTATAGAAAAAAAGGTACAATTGCAATCGTAAATAGAGATGAAAAAAAAGCCTTTCTTGCTAGCTGCACTTTTCACAATTACCAAAATTAGTTTAGGAAAACTTAAAAAAATCTAAAAAAGTTAGTGCTAAAATCAATTTGTATGGATTTACGATTTTATCAAGAACAAGTTTTTTTAAATACAATATTAGGGTACCACAGTCCCAAAAATATTACAAAAAATACTTAGTCCATACAAATCTTTGAAATAACTAACAAAAATAAAATAAAATAAATCTACCACCTCTATCTTGATCCATCCATCACCCACCACCACCAGACACCACCACCCACCCTTGCCCTTCTCCTCCTCCACCTCTACTGCTGCCCCTCCCTTTCCTCTTTCTCCTTTCTACTCCTTTCTACTCCCTTTTCCTCTTTCTCTTCTCCCCTCCTTCCCCTTTCTTCCTTCTCCTCGCAACACCCCTCCTCTCCCTCCCCCTCTATGGTTCACACTGATCTAGTTGTATTGCAAACTAGAGAGGGGGAGGAAGAAGAAGGGGAACCAGATCTGATTGCGACCAAAGAGAGGGAGAGATGGAGGGAAGGAGGTCGCAGGCTTGGTTCTCCCAAAGTTTTAGGAAAACTTAATAATTTTGAAAAAGTTTGAGGTTAAAATCGAATTTTATATTTTTCTTTTCTCCTTCCAGCGTCAACTTTGAAGCCCTAGTGGTTGCTTCTATTCTTCATCTATTTTGGAGATGGCACCATTAATAGTGCTCTTCCTCTAACACATAAATGAACTCACAAAGCACACTTGAAAATATATTAGGTAAATTACAATAACTTCTCCTCTAGGTTTGTTTTATAAGTTAGAGACATATCCTCTTAATTTCAAAATAACATGGACCTCTCATAGCATTGCTTTTCATCCAACTAGCATTTATGATAGGATTGACTTTATAATTTTACCCTTTACTTTTCTGCTTAATGTTTTTTGTGTTAAACAAAAATGGAAGAAAAAGTAGATTTATTCATAGAAATTGAAAACCTATATTATTTATTTCTGTAGGCTTTTTATTTTCACCAATCAAAATAAGAGGTATATACATGTATCTATTCTACAAATAAAATGGATTAAAATGAAAATGCAGTGTCTCCAATTCATATACTCGTCAAGTCCTTTAATCCAGTGAAATTTCAACTTATGAATATATGATTATGAGATAGTAGAATCAAGACATCAACTCCAGTAGATATTTTCTTGCCCATTCTACCTCTGTATGAGCCTTCAAGATGACTCCAACAAACATCAACCTGTTTCTAGCATACCATATCCTCCATAACAATATTGCAATAAATTCTCTTTCCATTGGACGCATTGATTCCAATATCTCTACCATACCAGTACTTAAAGCCGCCCGTTTCCACACTGCAACAGAAAATCTACAGTCAGAAAAGACATGCCTGTCATCTTCATCTGCATTCCCCACACCAAGGATATGAAGAATTAACACCTGCAACTCTTGATCTTCAGATTTGTTCCTGTTGGTAAAGCACTCCAGCATAATCTCCGCACAAAACTTTTTACCTTTGGGGGCACCTCTAATTTCCACGCTCCTTTCCAGAATTTCATCTCTTCAAGTAATGGCGGGCGACGATTCAATCTTTCCACTCTAGTGTTTTAAAAGGTCAATAATCATCCGATATGCCGACTTAACTGAGAACTGTCCATCATTGGCGTAGTGGCATCCATACTATCTGATCAGCAGGCCATGAATCACATAATGGTATTGAACAAATTGTGTCCACTTCATAATCAGGAAAACTTTCTTAATCAGGTCCTCACTCCAGCATCCCCCCTGCTCATTAATTAGTTCAGAGACAAATCTTCCAAGCATATAGTTTAGTAGTTTATTTGATGTTAGTGATCTAAGACACTGGCATATTGCCACATATGTCGGAGCATAATGTAAAATTTCAATGGATTAATGTCAACTATGAACCCTCAAAAGAAAATATCAAATATGACAAAGGGCAAGGATTTTGCATTATAATTGATGCAAGAGGTTGAGCAAACAGGAAGGAGAAAACTACAGTTCCAAACTGCATATATGATGTTAGATTTACCTTAATTTTAATCGATTATATCATGTTATTATTCATTTATAGACAGGTATTAATTCTTTAACAAAATTCTTTATCCATGTATCATCAGTAGCTGATTGCTGCTTGCTTCTATAATAATCAACTTAGGTGTACATGTGAGACTATATCCACTTTACATGCTCTAAATTCCTTCCTTCATTCATGATGAAATTCTCACGTAATGTAAGTCTTGTCAAATGATCAAGTTACAATATATGAGATTATAAAGTCTTAATTATGTATTATCAGCAATTGTAATGCTAGATTGAATGTCAACCTCTTTCGGTGTGCTCCAACCAACCAACCAAAAGATTTTTCACAGCACTGAAACAAAAAGGGTTTGTACAATGGATTGGGAATCCTCAGATATTAGAATAGTCCATTCCTCCCATTCACAGTGTCATATCTGCTTTTTTAGGGCATCTGCAACAGAGTGTAATGATGCGAGTAATGCCTTTCATGACACGGGTTCATTATATGGCCGCCCATTGTGGCCATATAATGCCCATTAGTGTGAGAACTCGCAAATTTCTTATATTTTTCTCAAAAATACCCTTTTATTTGAAAATTATTATTTATCAAAACCCCACTACCCTATTATTTCACAATAAGTGTAAATAAACCTAGAAAGTAGGGTTTCACGCTTCGGTTTCAAGTTTGGAGCAAAATTAGGGTTTTCGCGATTTTTCGCCGGATGAATTTTCGGTACAGAGTAAGGATTAAATTTAGAGATTAAAAGTGACTTTTAAGTGAGAAATAATATGTGATTAGTAGCAATGATATAAGGTTAGTGAATGGGAAGTAAAAACCCTAATACGTGAGTTTTTAAGAAAAACGGCGGGAACCGGCGGGTCCCGCGCACTACCGTTTGAACGCACCACTTGACCACCATTTTTCTTACCAAACAAGCTTATTGACTTTTGAGCAAAATATCTTCTTACTTGGCAGCTGCTTTGACCGAAAATTAAGGCTAGAAATGCAAGGAAAAGAAAGAGAAAAATGAAAGGTGGTGGTGGCGACACTTGTCGCCACCCTAGAGTTTCTTGACCAAGACAAGGACTTTCTATTTAATCCCAATTTTTGCATCTTCTTCCCCTTATTTCTGCTCCTTGGTCGAGAGAAAGAAGGGAAAAAAACACCAAGGGAAAATCTCTCCATTTCTTCTTGAATCAAACTACTAAATGAGAAAACAAAAGAAATAAACCGATTAAACTCACCTTTGAGTGTTTAGTTAGTGATTTGTTGGTGGGATTGTGAAAGGGAAAGCTAGGGATACACTTGGTGGACACTAATCAAGGTAAGGAAGATGATCTCTCTAATTCTTACTTTCAATCTTGTTTAAATAAGCTTAGTAACTCAATTTTGTGGTGAATCATGGATGCTATCATGTTTTGGAGGTTTTCCCCTTTTGATATTATGAACTAGGGTTTGAGGACTTGCTGCCAATTTGATGTATGATGTATATATGTTGTAATTAAATTTATATAAGGGGTTTTGGTAGTGTTGGAAGTGAGAAATCAAGGAAGGTTAAATTAAAAACTGAAAATTCCAGATTTCTGGAAAATTTTTCTTCCTTTCTGTCCGGTTTTGTAGCTGCATGTTAGAGGCCGAATTGGCCTTAGGTCAAAACATGAAAGTTGTAGAGAATGGTATTTTATAGGTGGCTACAAAATTTCAGCTCAATCGGAGCAACGTAGGTCATGAAAAGACCGAAATACCCTTACTATTTTAAGGTTTTTCCCAGCAGTTCGTTTGGTCAGTTTATCCAGTTTATTACGTTTATTCACTAGGATCCGTACTGATTTAGATTTCTCCCAAAACATGAAAGTTTTAGTATTCTGTCTTAGCTTTTAAATGCCTCTAAGACCACCTTAATCGGACCTTTGTAACCTGAGATATGACCATTCCAGTGCAGTGTGGTTAAATAGCCGACGAGTTGGATTTTGGTTCTGTAATTTGAGGATTTGACTAAGTTGCATTAGGAACTGGACTAAGTGATCTTCATGAACATTGTAGCCCTGTGTCTTAACTTCGAAACGGCATAAGTTACGCCTCAATCCGATAAGCGTAGCCTCGAATGTGTTATTTCCGCATTCACACGTCAAATCTGTCTTTTACTAGATTGTATTTCTGCACTTGTTATTATTGTGATTCTTATTCTTATGATGTTGTGAGCCTATGGAACGGCTTTTGACTTGAATTTCTGATATGTGTGACTTTGGATTTTGGCTGAGGAAAAATAATGAAGCCTAAATGGCTGGAAAATTAGGTAAACACAAAGGGCATGCTACCCGAATTTACGCTCGAGGACTAGAAAACTATATTTGCAACTTGAGTAAAGGTTAAGTGATTATCACTTGAACTAGCGAGAACCTTTGCTACGATGTTTATCGAGGGTTATACGTTAGGACTTGGCCGAACTTGTACCCTTGAGGAAAAGACATAATGGCCAATGTAAACTTGAATTTCCTTGTACTTTCAACTCAAGTGTTATTTCCAAGTATCTATGCTACAAAAACCTTACGATTTGAAAAGCGAGCAAGTGTTTCACAAGTGTCTTTCAAATGAATTTCAATTGGTCGATTCTTAATGAACGGAACGTTTAAGTTTCGAATCCTACTCGTGTTTCAAAGTTCTTAAACTGAGTTTTTATCGCAGATCTGGACTCCAAGCCTGGAGTGTAATTGAACGTGAATACTTGAGGCACTATATTTTGGTGAGTACTTCCAAATATCCGATTGTACTTGATACATGTGTTCCTTACTTGACTTGTATGATTACATGAAAATGAATGATAGGGCGAGGGTGTACTTTACCGCACTTGCCCTAATATGACTTGTTCTTGTTAGTAATTATACTTGACTTGCTTTACATGTACTTGAGATATGTCTTGCCTGGATTTCCAGAAACCCTGTGGCTAATTAATCGAGTCGAGCCGGCAAGGGTCTGGTCAATTAGATAACAAACCCTGGGTCACTAGTAAGGTCGAGTGGAGTGTTATCTCCTCGGCAATCCGGTATACTCGAGTATTACCACCCGTGTTTCATGTGGCGTGCGGGCCCGGAAAAGGGGGTTGATCGGTGGACGGGGATTGGCGTGTAGTGGAGTTTTATTTTGGATTTGTTATTACTTGAAAGTTGACGGAGTGTCAACTACCCATTGATCAAGCTGGAATGGAACCGAGATATGATTACCGTATCCTTATATATGACTGCAAACCTGATATTACTTGGCTAGTTGAAGTACTATTTCCCTGATTTGACTTGTTTACTCGCTATTTCACTATTACTATGTTATTACTTGATTTGTTGGCAAATTTGATATTTGGAACTTCACTGAGTTTCGGCTCACCCTATTAGTTTTGTTTTCCTTACAGGGTTACGAGCGAAGCGTGAGAAGTGTAAAGGCTAGCGTAGTCTAGTTACTTTAGACTTTGTTTTTGAATTTTGACTTGTACTCGCGCTATTCCTCGAATGGAACATTTTATACTTGGACTGTATACGTTTTGAACTAGTTTAAGTATATCGAGACCTTGTACCCTGATTTCTATCAATGTAAATTATAAGCTTGAATTGTGGATGATATTTATGGTTCATGGTTGTGTGCACGTGATTTTAGTGAGTGAGTCCTGGCGAGAGTTGGGCAGGCGGTCCGCCGAACCCTCTGGTACGCCTTAGGGGGAGGTGGGATCGTCACAGGTGGTATCAGAGCCTAGGTTATGAATTGATCTAGGTAGATTGAGTGCTTGATACGATAGGCTAGGGTTTTATCATTGAGCTTAGCCTTTAGCCTTGTTTTCTACGTGTTGCGTACTTACTTTTGCAATGTTATTTGCAAACTTAGGTGATGGCAGACACTGACGCTTCTAGGGGTGCGGGGTCGTCTCAGCCCGTACCTACTGATATACCTTCTGACGCTCCTGCTGGCGAGCCCTATCTGGAGGGGCCCGTCTCTCGCGTGATCACATACCAGGAGATTCTCGGTGGGCCAAGTGCCTGTAGCTCCCGGTGCTCCAGAGGAGGATCCTGAGGAGGATCCTGAGGAGGACCCAGAGGAGGAGCTGAGTGCATCCTCAGAGTCGGTTGGGTCGGCGTCTAGTCAGACCACTTGTTAGGATCGGGGTTTGAGGAATTTTTGTGGGATAATAGGAACATAGTGGGACGACACGTCTCCTTTTGTTTTTGATTTAGACGTGTCATGATGGATGTAAATACCTTTTGTTCTATGTTCCTTGGCTGTGATAGCCTCTGACTATGTGACTTGTTGGCCTGTATATACGACTTGTTTGTTATGTAAATAAAGTGCTTGTTTCTTACGTGTTTATTTGCCTCTAGTTATCTTGTTGCAACGCGATATGAGTCATACCTTACCCTGTTTATATATTTCTAGTTGGTTAACTCTCGACATGGAAGATAAGAGAAGTCGGACCAAGAAAGCTAACCGAGAACGCGGTTCTAGGCGAGACCGTGAGGGTGAACAAGTACAGGAACCGGTGCCAGAACCGAGAGAGGAGAGGGAGGCAGCGGTTGGGCAGCAACCTGAACCCCAGACTGCCGGGGGAGATCAGGTGGCCACTGTCATCCAACAGATGACTAATATTTTAGTCCGGTTGGTGGAACAATAGGGTCAAGGCCCTGTAAATCAACCTAGGGACCCCGATTTGGGGCAGGATAGAGCCTTGGAGAGATTCCAGAAGTTCTCTCCACCCAAACTCTTAGGAGGGCCAGACCCGGATGGGGCTGAGAAATGGCTGGAGGCCATGATAAATATTTTTGCTGCCCTGAACTATACAGAGGAGAGGCAGGTCCAATTTGCTGTATTCCAGTTTGAGGGGCCAGCTAGGGCCTGGTGGAACGTAGTGAGAGCCAAGTGGGAGAGAGAAGGAACTGCATGGACTTGGCTAAATTTTGTACGAGATTTTAACGAGAAATATCTTCCTCCTATCGTCCAAGAGAAGCGAGAGGACGATTTCATTAAATTTCGTCAGGGAATGATGAGTGTAACTGAGTATGAGACCCAGTTTACGAAATTGTCAAAATTTGCCCCTGAACTGATTGCTACGGAACCAAGGAAAGTACGGAGGTTTGTGCAAGGGCTAAATGTGGAATTACAAGAAGCCTTAGCGGCAGCTCAGATTAATACGTTTACGGAGGTCTTGGAAAAGACCCAAAGAATAGAAACTGCTAGGACACACGTGAGGAATTTCCACGCCAAACGAAAAGGGGGATCTAGTGGAGCCCAAGGGTCTGTGCGGAGTGATCAAAACGCACCACCTGCCAAGTCTAGTCGTGGGGCTGGAGGTGGACGATTTTCGAGTGCGTCTAGGGGAGGTGCTCCGAGAGGAGGTACTCAGAGATGAGGTGCCCAGAGGGGAGGCCAAATTGGTAGAGGACAAGGTAGAGGAATTCCGCAGGGAGGTCAGACCTCTACTCCCCGAGTAACATGCGGATACTGTGAAAAATCGAATCATACTGAAGATGAATGTTGGAGAAAGGCTCGGAAGTGCCTAAGGTGTGGAAGTACGGAGCACCAGATAGTCAACTGGGCGTTGATCAGTGATACCCAGTCGACTGCCAGGTCAAACCCAAAGCCGACCAATGCTGGAGGGGCTAGGTCGAGGGTTCCGGCCAGAGTATATTCACTGGACCAACAATCTGTGCCTGAACCAACGGAGGTGGTAGAAGGTACGATCCCTGTTTTTCACTTGTTAGCCAAAATTTTGATAGACCCCGGTGCTACTTACTCTTTTGTTAATCCTGCATTTATGCTTGGAATTGATTTGAAAGTTGAAAAGTTACCTTATGACTTTGAGGTAAGAACACCTACGGGTAATCAAATCTTGCTAGCGAATGAAGTGTATAAGAATTGCGATATTTGGATTGGTGAACGAAAATTGATAGTGGACCTCATTAGTCTAGCCATTAAGGGGTACGATGTTATCCTAGGTATGGATTGGCTAGCTCATTATCATGTTCGAGTAGATTGTAGGATGAAAGTGGTTGAATTTTGTATACCGGGGAAGGCAACTCTAAAGCTTGATGTAAGGGGTATGATAGCCTCTTCTGCGCTTATTTCGGGTATAAGGGCTAGGAAATTGCTTAGTCGTGGGGCACGTGGTTACCTAGCTTTTCTAATTAACACTCCGGGAGAAAAGACTAAGTTGGAAGACATGCCAGTAATCAGCGAATTCCCGGACGTATTTTCGGAGGAGTTGGAGTCTCTGCCGCCCGAAAGGGAGATTGAATTTAAGATTGACTTAGTACCCGGAACCACTCCTATTTCGAAAACTCCTTATCGTATGGCACATACTGAGCTTAAGGAGTTGAAGGTGCAATTGCAGGACTTGCTAGAACGAGGGTTTATTCATGAGAGCGAGTCTCCGTGGGGAGCTCCAGTGCTATTTGTTAAGAAGAAGGACGGGAGTTTAAGGTTGTGCATTGACTATCGAGGATTGAATGCAGCAACCATTAAGAATAAATATCCTTTGCCCCACATCGATGAGTTGTTTGATCAGTTACAAGGGGCTGTAGTGTTTTCTAAGTTGGATCTGCGACAAGGGTACTATCAGTTGAGAATTAGAAAGGAGGATGTGCCAAAAACGGCATTCAACACTCGATATGGACATTTTGAGTTCGCAGTGATGCCTTTTGGTTTAACCAATGCCCCAGCGGCATTCATGGATCTGATGCATCGAGTGTTCAAACCTTACTTGGATAGGTTTGTAGTGGTGTTCATTGATAATATCTTAGTGTATTCGAGGTCAAGGGAGGAGCATGAACAACATTTGCGGATAGTACTACAAACCCTAAGAGAGCACCAACTGTTCGCTAAGTTCAGTAAGTGTGAATTTTGGTTGGAAAGTGTGGCGTTTCTAGGTCACATAATCTCAAAAGATGGCCTTGCTGTAGACCCAGCGAAAGTGGAAGCTGTGGCTAAGTGGAAGCGGCCAGAAAATCCTACAGAGGTGCAAAGTTTTCTAGGCTTAGCAGAGTACTACCACAGATTTATAAAGAATTTCTCGAGAATTGCAGAACCCTTGACTAACTTGACTAAGAAACAGGGAAAGTATATTTGGGATGTTAAGTGTGAAAGTAGTTTCCAAGAGCTTAAGAAACAATTAACTAAGGCTCCAGTTTTAGCTTTGCCCAGTGGGAGTGATAGTTATACGGTTTATACCGATGCTTCAAAAGAAGGGATAGGGTGTGTGTTGATGCAGAATAGGAATGTGATTGCCTATGCGTCTCGGAAATTAAAACCTCATGAACAGAATTATCCGACCCATGATTTGGAGCTTGCCGCTGTAGTATTCGCTTTGAAGAAATGGCGGCATTACCTTTATGGTGTAACTTTTGAGGTTTATACGGATCATAAGAGCCTTAAGTATTTGTTTTCTCAGAAGGAGTTAAATCTAAGACAACGTCGGTGGGTAGAGTTCTTAGAGGATTATGACTGTACAATTAACTACCATCCTGGAAAGGCCAACGTTGTAGCAGATGCTTTAAGCCGGAAAACTCAATTAGCAAGTTCCTTAGTGAGAGAGTGGAGCCTGTTGGAAGATGTCTGTGAGTGAAAACCTCGTTTGGAACCGAAGAGGGTGATTTTTGGAAATATTGAGGTGAAGTCGGCACTGATGGAGCGAATCAAAGAGAGCCAAGTAAAGGACCCAATAGTACAAAAGTGGGTAGAAAAGGTGGAAAAAGGGGAGTTACCTAATTTCAATCTAAGTCCTGATGGAATCCTGAAATTTCGAAATCGTGTCGTGGTACCTAGGGATGAGGAATTGAAGAAGGAGATTTTGGAGGAATCACATTGCTCTAGGTATACGGTGCACCCAGGGAATAATAAGATGTACCGAGATCTTAGACGTCTGTATTGGTGGGAAAATATGAAGGCGGAGATTGCCCAATTTGTGCAAAAATGTTTTACGTGCCAACAAGTAAAAGCTGAGCATCAAAAGCCATCAGGTTTGTTACAGTCTTTAGAGATCCCTGAATGGAAATGGGAGCACATAACGATAGATTTTGTGTCAGGGTTGCCACGAACACAAAAGGGGCATGATGCAATTTGGGTGATAGTGGATAGATTAACTAAGACTGCACATTTTCTGCCAGTGAACATGAAATATCCTTTGGAGAACTTTGCTAAACTCTATATGGATGAGGTAGTAAGACTACATGGAGTACCAGTGAGTATTGTATCGGATAGAGACCCCAGGTTTGTATCCCGATTTTGGCAGAAATTACAAGAGGCTCTAGGGACTAAATTGAGCTATAGTACAGCGTATCATCCGCAAACTGATGGACAATCTGAGAGAACCATCCAAACTCTTGAGGATATGCAGAGAGCTTGTATTGTGGATTTTAGAGGAAGTTGGAGTCAATATTTAACCTTGGTTGAGTTCGCGTATAACAATAGTTATCATTCCTCTATTCAAATGGCCCCATATGAAGCATTGTATAGACGAAGATGTCGATCTCCAATCCATTGGGAGGAAGTAGGAGAGAGAAAAATTATAGACCCGACCACAATACCATGGATTGAGGAAGCGTATGAGAAAGTAAAAATAATCCGCCAGAGACTTCAAACAGCCCAAAGCCGTCAGAAAAGCTATGCCGATCATAGGAGAAAGGACTTGGAGTTTGAAATAGGGGATAAGGTGTTTCTTCGGATTACACTATTAAAAGGAAAGATCAGAGCAGGAAAAGGGAAAAAGTTGCAACCACGATATATAGGACCTTTCAATATACTTCAGCGAATAAGAAAGGTGGCTTATCGACTTGAGCTACCAGCTAGTTTGTCTAGGATCCATGACGTTTTCCATGTTTCTTTGCTTAAGAAATACCATCCGGATCCAACTCACATTTTGCCACCTGAAGATGTTGAACTTGACGAGTCCTTAACTTATGAAGAACGACCTATTCAAATACTGGATCGAAAGGTGAAGGACCTGAGAACCAAGCAGATTCCTTTAGTAAAGGTTCTATGGAAGCATCATGAAGTGGAAGAAGCAACTTGGGAGCTAGAAAAGGACATGCAAGAGAAATATCCCGACCTGTTCACGACGAAAGGTATGAATTTCGAGGTCGAAATTCTTTTAAGGGGGAGAGAGTGTGAGGACTCGCAAATTTCTTATATTTTTCTCAAAAATACCCTTTTATTTGAAAATTATTATTTATCAAAGCCCCACTACCCTATTATTTCACAATAAGTGTAAATAAACCTAGAAAGTAGGGTTTCACGCTTCGGTTTCAAGTTTGGAGCAAAATTAGGGTTTTCGCGATTTTTCGTCGGATGAATTTTCGGTACAGAGTAAGGATTAAATTTGGAGATTAAAAGTGACTTTTAAGTGAGAAATAATATGTGATTAGTAGCAATGATATAAAGTTAGTGAATGGGAAGTAAAAACCCTAATACGTGAGTTTTTAAGAAAAACGGCGCTAACTGGCGGGTCCCGCGCACTACCGTTTGAACGCACCACTTGACCACCATTTTTCTTACCAAACAAGCTTATTGACTTTTGAGCAAAATATCTTCTTACTTGGCAGCTGCTGTGACCGAAAATTAAGGCTAGAAATGCAAGGAAAAGAAAGAGAAAAATGAAAGGTGGTGGTGGCGACAAGTGTCGCCACCCTAGAGTTTCTTGACCAAGACAAGGACTTTCTATTTAACCCCAATTTTTGCATCTTCTTCCCCTTATTTCTGCTCCTTGGCCGAGAGGAAGAAGGGAAAAAAACACCAAGGGAAAATCTCTCCATTTCTTCTTGAATCAAACTACTAAGTGAGAAAACAAAAGAAATAAACCGATTAAACTCACCTTTGAGTGTTTAGTTAGTGATTTGTTGGTGGGATTGTGAAAGGGAAAGCTAGGGATACACTTGGTGGACACTAATCAAGATAAGGAAGATGATCTCTCTAATTCTTACTTTCAATCTTGTTTAAATAAGCTTAGTAACTCAATTTTGTGGTGAATCATGGATGCTATCATGTTTTGGAGGTTTTCCCCTTTTGATATTATGAACTAGGGTTTGAGGATTTGCTGCCAATTTGATGTATGATATATATATGTTGTAATTAAGTTTATATAAGGGGTTTTGGTAGTGTTGGAAGTGAGAAATCAAGGAAGGTTACATTAAAAACTGAAAATTCCAGATTTCTGGAAAATTTTTCTTCCTTTCTGTCCGGTTTTGTAGCTGCATGTTAGAGGCCGAATTGGCCTTAGGTCAAAATATGAAAGTTGTAGAGAATGGTATTTTATAGGTGGCTACAAAATTTCAGCTCAATCGGAGCAACGTAGGTCATGAAAAGACCAAAATACCCTTACTATTTTAAGGTTTTTCCCAGCAGTCCGTTTGGTCAGTTTATCCAGTTTATTCACTAGGATCCGTACTGATTTAGCTTTCTGCCAAAATATGAAAGTTTTAGTATTCTGTCTTAGCTTTTAAACCCCTCTAAGAGCACCTTAATCGGACCTTTGTAACCTGAGATATGACCATTCCAGTGCAGTGTGGTTAAATAGCCGATGAGTTGGATTTTGGTTCTGTAATTTGAGGATTTGACTAAGTTGCATTAGGAACTGGACTAAGTGATCTTCATGAACATTGTAGCCCTGTGTCTTAGCTTCGAAACGGCATAAGTTTCGCCTCAATCCGAAAAGCGTAGCCTCGGATGTGTTATTTCCGCATTCACACGTCAAATCTGTCTTTTACTAGATTGTATTTCTGCACTTGTTATTATTGTGATTCTTATTCTTATGATGTTGTAAGCCTATGGAACGGCTTTTGACTTGAATTTCTGATATGTGTGACTTTGGGTTTTGGCTGAGGAAAAATAATGAAGCCTAAATGGCTGGAAAATTAGGTAAACACAAAGGGCATGCTGCCCGAATTTACGCTCGAGAACTAGAAAACTATATTTGCAACTTGAGTAAAGGTTAAGTGATTATCACTTAAACTAGCGAGAACCTTTGCTACGATGTTTATCGAGGGTTATACGTTAGGATTTGGCCGAACTTGTACCCTTGAGGAAAAGACATAATGGCCAATGTAAACTTGAATTTCCTTGTACTTTCAACTCAAGTGTTATTTCCAAGTATCTATGCTACAAAAACCTTACGATTTGAAAAGCGAGCAAGTGTTTCACAAGTGTCTTTCAAATGAATTTCAATTGGTCGATTCTTAATGAACGGAACGTTTAAGTTTCGAATCCTACTTGTGTTTCAAAGTTCTTAAACTGAGTTTTTATCGCAGATCTGGACTCCAAGCCTGGAGTGTAATTGAACGTGAATACTTGAGGCACTATATTTTGGTGAATGCTTCCAAATATCCGATTGTACTTGATACATGTGTTCCTTACTTGACTTGTATGATTACATGAAAATGAATGATAGGGCGAGGGTGTACTTTACCGCACTTGCCCTAATATGACTTGTTCTTGCTAGTAATTATATTTGACTTGCTCTACATGTACTTGAGATATGTCTTGCCTGGAATTCCAGAAACCCTGTGGCTAATTAATCGAGTTGAGCCGGCAAGGGCCTGCTCGATTAGATAACAAACCCTGGGTCACTAGTAAGGTCGAGTGGAGTGTTATCTCCTCGGCAATCCGGTATACTCGAGTATTACCACCCGTGTTTCGTGTGGCGTGTGGGCCCGGAAAAGGGGGTTGATCGGTGGACGGGGATTGGCGTGTAGTGGAGTTTTATTTTGGACTTGTTATTACTTGAAAGTTGACGGAGTGTCAACTACCCATTGATCAAGCTGGAATGGAACCGAGATATGATTACCGTATCCTTATATATGACTGCAAACCTGATATTACTTGGCTAGTTGAAGTACTATTTCCCTGATTTGGCTTGTTTACTCGCTATTTCACTATTACTATGTTATTACTTGATTTGTTGGCAAATTTGATATTTGGAACTTCACTGAGCTTCGGCTCACCCTATTAGTTTTGTTTTCCTTACAGGGTTACGAGCGAAGCGTGAGAAGTGTAAAGGCTAGCGTAGTCTAGTTACTTTAGACTTTGTTTTTGAATTTTGACTTGTACTCGCGCTATTCCTCGAATGGAACATTTTGTACTTGGACTGTATACGTTTTGAACTAGTTTAAGTATATCGAGACCTTGTACCCTGATTTCTATCAATGTAAATTATAAGCTTGAATTGTGGATGTTATTTATGGTTCATGGTTGTGTGCACGTGATTTTAGTGAGTGAGTCCTGGCGAGAGCTGGACAGGCGGTCCGCCGAACCCTCTGGTACGCCTTAGGGGGAGGTGGGGTCGTCACAATTACAATGATGCGTATAATAGTGGGCCAGTGTCAGCAACGGACCAATTGGTTTGAAACGGCAACGGACTAATTTTTTTGAAGCTACAACGGACAAAATTTATACCAGCAAGTTAAAGTTAGCAACGTTCATTTTTTTTTCCAACGGTTATATTTTAATTCTCTATATAAACACACAACACACTCCTTTTTTTTCATATTTTACTATCCTACTCTGTTATTTCTTTTACTCTCTCACTCATTTTCCTTAGCCTCTTTGCACAATTTTTTAAAATTTCAATATTTTGTGATCATGGATGAGAATTTTAGTAGTTTTACAAATATGTTAAATGCTCCAAATATAGAAAATTCATCCTCCTCACAAAGTCAAAACCACCAAAAATTTTCAAATTATCCAAATTACCCATTTTCTGGTATTCGTACAAATGTGCAAAATTATGCATGTCCCGAAATTTATTCACTTCCAAATTTCCAAAATCCACCAAATTTTTCATATCCAATTTTCATGTATCCTCCACCTACTTATTTTAATCCAAATATGAGAAATCACTACACATCGGGGTATTATAACCTTGGTATGGGTTGTGGAGGCTCAAAAACTCCGTCGGAGATAAGGAAGGATTTTGATTTCGCCAGCGAACAAGAATTTTGTCATTTTAAAAGATTCAAATTCATTGGGACTTTTAACTGAAAAGTATTTCAGATTCCTAATTTTTTGAGGGGAAAAAATGTACGAAAATTACTAAGTTCAAATGACAAACTCTACACAAGTTGCATTCGCCAAAAGCGACTATCAATTTGGAACAGAATAAGGAAGCTGCAAAACTTGAAGGGTCCAATAATGCTGCATGTTGTAGCAATGCATATATAAGACTAATGCCACTTGCATATAAACAATAATTTATACGGACCCCATTCATGGTGTGGTGAAGTTCTAAATGTTTATAAACTTCAAAAAAAAGTTACAAGTTAACATAGTACATTATCTCCAAAACTCTGCTTTACTAGGAAGAAATTTAGTTAACTTTAATGTTCTTAATTCGACTCTCAAATAATCTACTATTCATTCTTCTTTATAAAGGCTTAAAACCTTTTTTGAGAAAAAATAAAAAGAAAATCAAATTAAATTGTTGATTGACATCTGAATGTACTAAAGTTCTAAAACTATTAAAATATCCGAAATCATAAGCCTCTACGTCAATGTGATTCCATACAGCCAACTTGTTTCTATGTGACTATTACTTGTTTATTTATTTACTGTATATATTATTCCATATGTTTAGATGCGGAATTTCAGCAGTACTACCTGTATATGTTGATGTGGAATTTTTATACACATTGAAAATGAAAAGTTAGCGTGCCCATATCGACCCACATGCATGAAAAATCAGTGGAAACTTCGTGATTGGTAGCCGACTTGAATTACTTGATGAATTGGAGCACTTTTTTATTGAGTCCATTCAAATTTTAACTACATACAGCTTGAAAATTTTCCAATATTAAATGCTCACATTTGGATTGCTTCTTTTAAAAGTTTTTTTTTTTTTTGTAGAAAAATATACTGTAACGATTTGATATATGTGAAGTAAAACTAAAAAAGTGATTGGAAAATATATTCACATAAAATATAAATTTTTTTCTGCCGAAAACCAGGATCCAAACAAGGAATACATAATTGTTTCAGGCATACCTGACTTTTATTGACCTTTAATTTGTTGAACATGTTTACCAACTAACGGGCTTTAATTATTCAATATGAAGGGTAAGATTTTCAGATAATGAAATTGCCAATTGACAAAAAAAAGACATGAGAAATAAGGGAAATTTGCAGATTTTAATCTTGATAATGAAAATTTTACACATTGAAAATCTTGGTTTTACTTAAAATTGGAGTCAATGCCTCCCTAGTGAAGAATTAGATCAAGAAAATGAGGAAAAAAAAAAAAACTGACAACAAGGAACGGTCCGTTTTTTTCAGTACACAAAAATTTTCAAGAACGTAGAAATCCAAATGAAATTCACCCAATATTCAAGCATGTTTCAAGAGCATCTGTTTCTTCTTTTTCTTTTCTGAAAATAAACATTAACTCCGACAAATTAGATACAGTAAATTACAGCATGAATCTAGTCTATAATTTTTTTTTTGTTTGACTTGAAGAATTAGCATGGCATTGGGACTGGTTTTCTTTTGGAAAGAATATAAAATTTCAGAGAATTCATCCAGAAAAAGCACGCCATGAGTCAGTCCATGACTAAAGTTATGTGACTTTTGTGCACTTTGGACCTGCCGGCGGAGACCAACACCATCAAATCCTCAACAATTTGCAAATGAAAGGTTTCTAACTTCAGATAACCGGCAGGCTCAGAAATTTTCTTTTGATAAAAAAAAAAAAAAAAAAAGGCTGCCGAGCTACAGCCCTTGAACTTTTATTTATAAAAAAAAAAAAAAAAATGGCTGCCCCAGGAATTCAAAAAAGTTAAAAACGCTGTTGCCCGCCGTGCTGATTTTAGGAATGGACTTTGTCAGCACCACATTTGCCAAATTTTTTTTTATTTTTGGGTAATATTCTAAGGAATTAGCCCTGTATATGTTGATTTTGAAAATTTTGACTCTTGAATATTCTCCCTTCGTTTAGGAAGCAGCCCTTATGCGCCTCTAGATGATCAAATCAATATATATAGCAACATCCAAAACTCCTAACTAACTTGGCTCAACAAGAAGAATAAATTTGCACTTTGTTTTCCATTATAAAGATTTGGAGTCTTTTTTGAAAAAAAAAAAAAAAAGAACTATCAAATTAAATTGTTGATTTACAGCCCAAATGCACCAATGTTCTAAAGCTACAAAATATCCGAAACCATTAGCCTCTAAGTCAATGTGAAATCACATATTTTTTGTTTCATATATCCAGACAATTTGAGCAATACTAGCTGTATATGTTGATTTTAGACAGCAGCCTTTATCCCTGACTAGATGATCAAATTGGATCAGTATATATGGCAACATCCTAAGCTTCAAACTACATACATGCCTAATACATGCATTAGGCTTAAGAAAGAAAACAATGGCCCAAGCTTCCAAGCTCATCATGTCTTCTTCCCAAACTTTCTCTAGAACTAACCCAATCTCGAACTTGAACCATCAACTTCGTCCCTCCATATCCATCAAACCAGCCAAATCAAACTCCAAAATCAGCCATTACACTTTGGAAAACTCAGCCATTTTCAACCGTTCTTTGATAAAAAGTGTAAGACTTCTTGGCAGAGGCTTCAACTTAGCTAATCAAGCTCCACAAGTTTCGGCCTCAGATAAGACATTAGAGAAAGCTGAAGAAGAAAAAGCTGTCACTTCTTCTTGGATTGAAGCAGTTTTCCCTGAAAAAGCTCGGCCTTATGCCTACCTTGTCCGCTTGGACAACCCGACGGGGACGTTTTTATTTGCATGGCCATGCTTGTGGTCGCTTGCATTCACTGCGAACCCCGGCAGCCTTCCTGATATGAAGATGTTGGCATTCTTTTTCCTGGTGTCTTTTATGTCAAGAAATATTGCATGCACCATTAACGATTATTTTGACAAGGATTTTGATGCACAGGTGATGATCCCTTTTCCATTTGATTGCTGAATCTTAAATTATGTTTTTACTTTTTATTAGGAGATACAGAGCTATTGACAATTTCACATGTTTCCAGTTTTCACTTGGTAAAAACTAAAATGTAATCTATTTTCTTGTTCTCTAGAAGCAAAAAACTATACAAGGGCGGTATTATTAGTATTATTATATGTAAAAAGTGGTGGTTGTTTGTAACATGATAAATACAAACAAATATATATAAATTAAATAAGCAGAAAATAAAGATAATCAACGGAATATTAAAGAGAGGCACAAATAAGTGGGATTTCCCTTTCCCTTGGTACGATATATTTGTATAACCTATTCTATCCTAATCTAGGGGGAAGGAGGAGCCTAAGGAGGCTGTGGTAGAGGATTAGTGGGTATACAGACCCAATTAGATCAAAGGAGTGCTCTGACACAACTCTTAAATTTTTTTCGTTGCAGGTGAGGTTTGAACCCTCACCTACAACCCAAAGAGGGACTTAAATCCCTCCCTGGTGGCCACTGGGCCAATTTTACACAAATTATGATATAAATAGTATGAATCTAAGAGATTAGATCTGAACTTTAAAACAATTCACCGCCCCGAGTACTATAATAGTACAATTATATATATGTATATATATATATAAATTATATATATGTATGTGTGTGTACGAGCGAGCCGATAGGCGAAGACAAGACGGTAGCCATACACATGCATGACTTCCTTCTCTTCGGCCCAGGAGAACGCACTTAAGTGGCAATGTCAGAGCCTCTTCTTAATATTTAATGATGTACGAAATATGGCCGTGAATACCAACCCATTTCGATTCAATCAATAAGTGATTATAGTTAACTTTTATTTTTTTAAAATGCTTTTATTTAAGTGCATCGATTCGCTAAATATTATTGTTACAATTAATGTAGATGTACAATAGATACTTATACCACTGATATTAACATTGAGGTATTTTAAGAAAATAGTAGATTAGATTTATTCTTTTAATAAAGTTAATTAACTTGTCTTAAAATATGTTAAAAAAATATTAAAACTATCAAATAGGATGAATGGAGTATATAGTGTTCAAATATAAATTAACCCATCAATCTAATCCTAACATTATCCCTAAATTTTAAATATACGTACTGCTTCCTCCCTGAAAAATGAACGTTCTCATGATTTCTTTCAAATTTTCAAACTTTTTATGCTGTGTCTGTGCTCAAAACCACATTGTCTCTAATGCAATTATTGTTCTAAATATAATTGCTTAGTTACCAAATCCAAAAAAAAAAGAAAGATAATTACCCTCTCAAACCCATATCTATACTGCAGGTTGAGCGAACCAAAGGAAGGCCGCTTGCCTCTGGGGCAATAACGGGATTTCGAGCACTTTGTTTCCTTGGAATTCAAGTGTTACTCGGATATGGAATTTTTCTCCCAATAAATGAACTAAGGTATGCGCCCCCTTTTGACTCTTGTCCTATGCCTCAAGTAGCAACCAGTAGTATTAACCTATTAATTCACTTATAGGCAAAAACCCTAGCTATATTGAAATGACCAATTCTTACCAAGAGTTTGTGTTTGGATTGCATTTTCGGTCATTTTTCATGGAAAAATTACTGTAGCGATTTGATATATATGAGGGAAAAAGGTGATAGGGAAATGTGATCATGGAAAACGACAATATTTTCCGACGGAAACAAACAATCCAAACAAGGCCGAAGATACTCCCATAGATAACTCCCATAATTCAACAATTTCTACTCCCATAGATAACTCCTTTCTTTTTTTATTTTTTTAATTCGTAAAATTTCAAGGTGACATCCCTCGCCTGTTTAAGAGATTTGCTACAAAAGGGGGAAAAAAGCTTTGCAAGTCAATTTGCAACTATCATATATATAATAAAATTATATTCTCATCCTTATCCTTTTATTTTATCTCTTTCTTATATGACTTAATGATATAGTAAGTAGCTACAACGCGTTCTATTAAATAACCTAATAACCTAAACTCTTCCATCTCCTTTTTTTTTTTTTTGGTTATCCTCTTTTTTTTTGTCTTTTTCTTGTCTTGGACAAACTAAAATGTAATAATTGACAAATCCGAAAATTAGAATCTTTAATTATGTAGGTACAATAGTAAGATATGTTAGTTAAGACTTAAATAGTTAAATGGCCAAAATTACATGGTAAAACCATTTAGTGTTGTTTCATTTTTGCCTCAACTCCGACCTATCTTCTAGCTTATGTCTCGTATCCATGCAAGGTGGTCTCTTGATATTCTTCTTTAATTAGTCGTCATTTTAACATCCCTATGCGGTGGAAACCGCCACCTGCAGTCTTAACAGCTGCCAAAGTTCAGATCACATTAGGTTTCCCGAAACATGCAATTAAAGCAGCCACATCTCATTCAGGTCTGGAATAATAAATAAATAGCCACCCATACCTCTGTCTGTGGTTTTCAATTGGGAAAAAAAAAAAGTAGGTGATTGAGATTTTCAATAATTTCACTTAACTCTCAACATTTTAAAAATTACACATACTTCCGTCACTTACTCGTTTAAAATGATAATACTAATTTTAACATTCTAATAAAATTCCCTTGTTTACTGTGCTTATTCAAAGGATGAGTTTTATAATTTTTTTTCTTTTTCCTTCTTATTCATTTCTCTTTATATTTCATCAGCGAATCCGAAGAACTATTGATATCGTCCCTCACATCTATTCTGATCAAACATCAAACTAGTTACATTTTTTTGATAACTTTTAAATAAGATACTGATGACAAAAATGAATAGTTATGATAGGTGACGAAGGTTACCAATGGTGGGTGATGGGTGGTGTGGTGAGGGACGGGTTGTTTTGAAAAGATAAAGACAAATGTCAGAGTCTGTATTTTTTCTAAAAGAGCTACAGTAAATTATAATAAAACTTTATTTACAAACTCAAAGAACACACCGGCCAAGCACAAGCAGACTAGAATCCAAATATTCGAGTCGGTGCGTCCCCAATATCTAGACAAGTAGGCAAATGCATATAATGTTACTATATGTTTTTTTTTAAAGAAAAGGCAATTGGTAAATGACCTTACGTTTTAAACTCTTTCACTTTATTTAAGTAAGTAGAAGAAACTCAAGAAAGTAAAAAATGATTGAATGACTTAAGTTGCAGCACAATTAACATCAGTACGCGAAAACAAGTCGCTTATAACTAAGGCCTCATTTCGGGTTGCGGTACTTTTGATAAAAAAAAAAAAAACTTTTAAGTGTTAAAAGTGCTTTTAAAGTATTTGATAAATATCATCCTATAAAATTAGGAGTTGAACTTTTGAAATTAAAAGCACTTGTAGCAAAAATTCAAATTTGATGCTTTTAAAGTAACTTTTTTGTAATTTTAAAAATAAAATATCAAATTTAATCATCTTATCCTATATTATGAACCAAATAAAGAGATAAATATTTTTAAAAATTTTCATATTACATATTATCCAATACAATAAGTATTTATTGAATTATGTTTTCAAATATATATTTAAAAGTACTTAAACAATTAATAAGTACTTTTATTAAAAGTTCTATTAAGGAAGTACTATTCAATAAACTATCGCAACCCAAATGGACCCTAAGTTAGGTTGTGAGTTACAAATAGTTATTCTTTTTTATCGAACTAATCAATACAAGTATTTGATAATCAAGTTAATTACCATAACAAAACTAGATATTCTCCTCCTGCATTTTAATTTCGTGTTAAATATATACTGGACTGCTGCTTAGGTTCTAATTCACTATTAATTTTGATCTTTCTCTTTTTCTATTTTTTGGGCATCTTGAAATTCTAACGTGTTGATTTATGTCTTTTGTTTATATACAGCCGTATTTTATGGGTTTCATCCTTGCCGTTGATCTTCATTTACCCGCTCATGAAGAGAATTACTTATTGGGTATTGTATCTCTTATCTTTTTTTTTCCATCTCATATATTACGTCCACAATAACTTTAACTTTTTTAAAATGAAACTTTAAATACTAAAACATTGGTTTAGATGAAGCACTTTTTTTGCACTAGATACAATATTGAAGCAATGTTCTCTATGATTTTCTAAAAATTTCATTCACTAATTATTATAGCTTACATATATCTAGGCATGGCTAATCAAGTTAAGACAATTATTTTAGAATGATATTAGTATTAAGACAATTATTATATTAATCTTTCTTTGTTAAACTATTTCCGGATATGTAAATAGATAAGTCCTTGATTTCACATAGACTTTCTAAAAGTGGAATAATAGCAGTGCATGGAAAGAAACACTAATTTGCAACCTCAATATAAAAAATAATAAAAAATTTCCAAGATTAGTGATTAGTTAGATCAGCCTCTAGTTTACTTTACCTAAACACACACAGATCAGTAATATACATAAAACTGAATAGCGAAATGAGATCATCTAAAAAAAATTATTTGCAAAGTATGACTACGCGACTAAAGTGTACACAAATAAAATTTAAAAAAAAATGATCGAACATCTTATTCTTTTTTTTTTTTTTCTCTTTTTCCTTTATCTATTGTTCCCATAGCCTTAGTATTTCATGAAACAATCTCTGAGTTTTCATTCACTCTGTTTAGTTTTCTTTTCAACAATGTAGGTAAAGCTTTAGCTAGTAAGTTGAAGTAAATACAACTAAAGCCGAATAACAAAATGAGATCATCTAAAAGAAAGAAAAATAATTGGCTATATATGCAAAAAACGACTATGAAACTAAAACGTACATAAATAATATAAAAAAATGATCGCATTTCTTATTTCTTTATTTTCTCTCTCTCTCTTTACCTGATGTTTTCATTGCTTAGAGGTCCTGAATTGTAATCTTTCCATCTACATCCCCACTTCTTACCCTGCTAAACACAAAAAAGAAAAGAAAAGAAAAGAAAACCTATTATTTCCATTGTCTTAGCATGTTGCAAAACAATCTCTCAGTTTTCATTCATTTTGTTTGGCTATCCCCAAAAAAAAAAAAAAAATTGAGATCATTGCATAGTTGTGCAAAATTTTGTTATTGGTGACAGTTGGTTACCATGGGATAGACCCCATGACTGTCCAATCCGAACTTAATTAAGTCTGAGGGTGCATTGGATAAAATTGAAACTTGAAATCTAAAATTCAAAATCTAAATTTGTTAAATTATTGAATTGTTAAGTACTAAAATCTTAACATTTGAAAGTATTCTATATTGATAAGTGAACAGCTTATCACTCACTGTTTTGAGTAAGTTTTGTCTAAACAATTTAGCCCCTGTTAATTAATTAAGACATCTTATTTTTTATTATCAAATACGTTTGAATATATTAAAGTCTAAAACTATTAAATTTAAGTATTAAATTGAGTTATCAAACAAAATCTAAATACTCTTTACTTAATAAAGATTGGGCTGATTGAGAAGTTCAAACATGTCAATGCAGCCTCAAGCCCATCTGGGTTTAACTGCAAATTGGGGAGCTTTGTACTCATGGGCTGCTGTTAAAGGAAGTCTTGATCCTGCTATTGTCTTCCCGGTCCTCGTTGCTTGCTTCTTCTGGACACTGGAGGTTGATACAATATATGCACATCAGGTACAAATTCTCGGATCAGGCCTCTGCTGAGGGTATAATAGATGTAGATATTAATATAATAAATATAGATACTAATACAATAAAGTGAAAAACACAACAAATTTTCATTTTCATTGAAATTTATACCCAAAAATTTGTTGTAATTTTATATGTTATTGTATTAGTATCTACATTTATTATTTTAGCACCTACGTCTATTATGTTAGTATCTATATTGTGCCCTATTGTCACCGGTCTACCACAGTAGAGACTCCTAATCCTGAATTCGCAAACAAAATCGGATTCAAATGGTAAAAAAATGCGTGACACAAGAAATGCTCGAAGATCAATGCATATAACATGGGAATTTCTTGAGTGCTGAGTTGCACACGCCTAGTGGTATCAAAGCTTAACCTCTATAGTACTGATTCAACTTTTCCCCTCTTACCTATTTTTGGAACTATGGTACTATAGTTGTGCTCAGTCTTAGAACTATGGCACTAAGTGAAATTTGGATGGGTACTATAAAGAGTAAGAAAAGATATTACTACTTAGTAAATTATTTGCCTATGAACCCTATATTTCGCTTTTATAATATGTATTCAAATGGAAAACGTTGCCATGTTGTCCTAACCTTTGCAGTTTGATCTCTTTATTTTGTTACCTATCGCTTAGCTTTTTATCATTAATTTTTTTTTTTGCATCATAGGAACCAAAGAGTGAAATACTTGGCTAATTACATTGTAAGAAAGAGCAGTGGAACTTAAAAAAAAGAATTAGACACTTAGTTATGTACGAAAAATGTTTGAACAAAGTCAGGTTTTTGAAAGCCACAAAAAGAATTTGGTCTTGTTACATATTTGATCTTGTTATACATATATATATATATATTTCTACTGTGTTCAATATCCTTGAAGCTATTAAACTCCATTTAGTTAGCAATATTGATGCAATTATTTTATTATTATTATTTTACCCTCTCATCCTTCCCACCCCCAATTATCAGAATTCGAATCTTACACCTGATAACGCGGAGAATTTTAAGAGCCGTCTTCTAAGTTCTAAGATGCAATATTAGAAAGAGTAGTTTGATTTTCCTAGTGGTTGCATTGAGCCATTGACTCACATACTTGTACCCATGTATGCTGCATTTTGTTACAGGATAAAGAAGATGATGTGAAAGTGGGTGTCAAATCTACAGCTTTGCTATTAGGTGATTCAACAAAATTGTGGACTACTGGTTTTGGAGTTGCATCCATTGCTAGTCTTGCTCTAGCTGGATTTAACGCTCACATTGGTATTTACTTCTATTCATTCATCTTTAGTTAACTATTATTTATGCTAATTATTTTTTTTTTTTGAAATATCATCTCTACAATTTATAACTAAAATTAACTTTTTATATATTGTTGTGAAAATTCTTAATTTATATAAGCATGTCTAGACTACTGCAAGATCATATTTGATTAGATTGTAACTTAGGTAGACTTTTAGACATTTAGAGTAAACCTATCTTGTGATAAAAAAAAATGTTGAGACCTCAGAAATTAAACGTATTGAGTTCAAATCTCCATTCTCCATTTCTATTTCTTAAATCATATCCTTCCCTTACTGAAAATATTTTTTTTAAAAAAAATGAGTGAGTAAACGTGTCTCGTGTAAAAATGCTTGCAACTTTTGTATACAAGATGTTACTTATTGTTATTTGCTTTTACTGTTTTTAATTTACCACACCAGCTAGTCTTGGGAACCAAACCATTTTTTACCCTTTCTAGCAAGATAGAGTTTTTAACCTTCTTATTTTTAAATGAGATAGAAGTATTTTTGAAGATAATCTGGACAGCGTTACTCATACTATCTTTTTATTTAACCATATTTTTCCGATTTCTTTTCCCACAAAATTTATTCCCAATCCTTTGACCATTTTATGTTTATCGTTATTCAACCTCTACATTTGGCCAACAATATGTTCCTCGTTTTTTCAGCTCTTGTTGAAGGGTTATTTATTTTTAATCTTATTTTTGGTTATTCTAATTTTTAGGTTTATATATTTTTCGAGTGTTACAGGATGGCCATTTTATGTATTGCTAGCAGCTGCATCCGGTCAAATAGCTTGGCAGATTTGGGATGTAGACTTATCAAACCCAGCAGATTGTTTCAGAAAGTGGGTACTTATTAATGAAGATAAAAAATTCAAATTAATTTATTATTTGACTGTGCATAATTGATGCTCTTAGGAAATTATAAAGAGGCTCATCCTCCCACGCTAAAATTAACTTTCACACCTTCCAATCATAATTCTTTCTTTTGGCGATAGGTATAGAACATTCTCTTACAATTTTTTGAGCTAATTACTTTTCGTGGTTGGTAAGTCCAGGGCAAATGTGAATAAATCTTTTGAAGCTTGTAAAGATAGTATACATGAATTGTTGGATGGGCAAAAGGTCAAATTGTATTAGTGTCTGTAATCTAATCGTTCTTACTAAGGGGGAAGAAGGGACGAGTTGGGTGGTACGGGAGGAGAGAGAGTATAAACAAGAGATCTCGATTTTGAGTTCTTCTACTTACACTAAAATAAAATCTTAAAAAAAAATCCTTCTTACTAATACTTATAGATCGAGCCTCTAGGATTTCTGGTTTTTAACCGTTAGGTAGAAACATTCTTTTAAAATGCACATCCCTTGGCATATGAAAAAAAAAAAATTGAAAAAGTGCTTTGACAAAATTTGAGGGTTCCAACCCAAAACGTGATCTAGCCCATTTTCAGAAAGAAGGTCTAATTAAAGATACACAAACTCAATCCACAAGTCTAGTCTTGGCATATATTTCTTATGAATAAATTTTATATTATAATCTGTTAACTAAGTTTTATTTTATTCCTTTCACTCTACAGATTTGCATCAAATAGATATTTTGGTGCTGTTGTCTTTAGTGCAATTCTGTTTGGAAGACTCTTGTCATAAAGGTATTTGCAACTACCTAATACATTATTGTTTTTCCCTATGCTCAGTTTCCAGCTCCTTCATTTATAAAAATCTGTTCTCTGTCTTTTGGTTTTCTTTTTTAACAAGGTTTAATTTTTACTCGTTTGCGCGGCATAAGCGACAATAAATAACAAATTACATAAATTCCACTAATGTTTTTATTTTCTGTGGCAATTTTTCACTTTGCAGGCAAAGGAAAATTGAAATGAAATATAGCACAAGGGAGAGGTGGATGATGGTTATATTGTGCTTACAGTTTCAATAGGAAGTTTAAGATCAAACAAAGCATAAGCCGTCATTTTAAAGGTGTGTTTGGATACGAGATTATTTGAAATATTATTTAGAATAATTACTATAATATTTTTTTGAAATGTGATGTATGTTAGATAAAAAAGTTATTGAAATGACAAGAAGTTGACTGAGAATTATAATTTTGATGCGCTAAAATAATATTTGGAAAACATTTTACTATCCAAACACCTTATTTGAAATCTAGTTAAGAAGCTTCATATCAGTGTCCTATGTGCCCAATCATTGGATTATTATTATTATTATTTTTTTTTTTGTCGAAACATAGCTTTATAGATGATATCAAAATATGTACTGTGTTTAGACAAAGGTCCAATTCATACAGACGTGCATATTAGCACAGAAGAGTGAGTTCAATCCACTCTTCATCTTGGAAAATGCCATAAGCATAACTACTAAAAGCCACAATACTATATATCATTGTTTTCATTCCTTACACAACAAAAAGTCCAATCTTTGGATCAATTGTAAGTTATCTGATTTGATGTCAATGAAAACCTAAAAATGACGGGGAAAAAAAAGGAAAGGAAAACAAGAAAAGGAGAGCATCAGAAAAGAGAAAACTTAAATAGGTTGCTTCGAAATTAAAATTGCAGATCCCAAAATCTCATAGCATGTTTATGAGATTTATGATTTCTTCGGTTTAGGATCACCAAAGCTCCGGAAAGCAAATTTTGAAGCAGCAAATTTGTGGTGAGACCAAACGTCATTTATGTGTAAAACAGACATGCAAAAATTACTTCATATTTGAGGACTCCATCACCTAGAATGCTTCCTAAAATTTTCAAAGAGTACATGATAAAGAAGATAAACCTATTAATTTTGACTAACTGAAAATTTCACAAACTTTTAAATGTCCCAATGTGCTTAATTTTTAACATTTTTTTTCCTTTTTACCCTTCTACTTCTCTCCACACCCAACTGTTAGGCGAAAGATTCGAATCTTTAGTCTGACAGTGGAGAATATTCTAAGAGCTCTCTCTCGAGCACTTGGCCTATTTCTCTTGAAATTGCAGGGGCAATTTCAGTGAGCTGACATATGTTTGACTAAACCTAAAAGAAATTTTTTTTTTTCAACACTTAATTCGATGCTCAGATATGAATCATTAATTGGACCTTGCAATTACTCAGATTCAACAATTGTAGAGATCATTGATCCAAACTGCACTATCCATTAGGGAGTGAATCCTCACACATTTGTGATACCTCATTCCTCCCATTAATAACGTCTTATCTTTGTTTTTAGATGTTGAATTATGTTTGTTCCAACAATTCAAAGCATTCGTATTAATTTTTACCCACAAATAATTGTAGTTTTGTTTTGCTCCTATGATAAATTGTTTAAGCTCGAAATTTTCAAGGCAACAATGGTTACCCAAAAAAAGAAAGAAAGAAAAAAGCCTTTGGTCCGAATTCCAAACTAAGCTGCCAATTTTCTTCCTTTTACACCTCTAGACCCTGCAGTAGCAGCCTGCACTTCCACATCCATGCTTCTTTTTTGAAAATTCTTTGGTTGCAAGCTCCCCACACATGCGTCCTATTTTAATAAACACAAAAGGTACAAAGTGGATCCATTTGCTATAATTAGTTAAACTATTGGATTACCTTGACCATGTACCTTTTGACCCAAATTACAAAATCTAAACATTCATTGGGCTGTTTTTTTTTTTTTTTTAAATAGCAAAATCATTGACCTACTAGTCAAAGTGATTTCATACATAGCAAACTTTTTTTTTGGCGATTCTCGTGTTTTTTTGGGAGATGTCGAGTATACAGGCGGAGTTGAAAGCGCTGTTTTATGGTGTTAAGTTAGTACTTGCTCGAGGGTTTTTTACTTTGCACTTAGAATAAAATCCTTGGTACTTGTCCAAATTATTCAAAGAAGAGGGAGATGTCTCCATGAAGTTTGTAGAGGGATTTATAGGAACTGCTGCAAGCTAGAAGTTTTTTTAAGAAGGTATCACATTGCTTTCGAGAAGCGAACAAACCTGCGGACAGATTGTCCAATGTTGAAGTTGATTCTGGAGTAACTACAACGTATGAGTCATTTCGTGATTTGCCTCGACTGGTGAGAGAAGACATTACACTTGATCTGCTTGGTTATCCGAGTTTTTGAATAAGTAGATTATAAGTATTTTACTTTGTTCTGTGCATAATTGTTCATGCTTAGGTAAGGCCTTAGCCCCCGTCATTGTATTATGTGAATTATTATTATTATTAATAAAATTTGGGCTAATATCCCACCCCCGTGTACAGGGTTTGCCATAAAAAAAATGTATAGCAAACTTTCTTCTAAATAATTTTCATCTGTTTATTTATTTCATATCTTCATTTGGTAACTACATATTTGTAGAGCTAATCTCCTAAGCTTCCATGCCATCCTCTGGCAACAGTTTCTCTTGGGGACTTTCGCAAAATGGCCCAAGCTTCCAAGCTCATGGCATCCTCTTATAGTTTCTCTGGGATTTATCCCATCTCCAAGTTCAACCATCAGCCTCGTACTTCCATAGCTCTCCCCAAATCCTCCATCAAACCAGCCAAATCAATCTCCAAATTCAACCCTGCCAGTGTAGAAAACTCAGCCACCTTCAAACGTTCTTGGATAAAAAGCACCAGATTTCTTGGTAGAGGTTACAACTTATCTAATCAAGCTCCACAATTTTCAACCTCATCAAAGTCACTAGGGGAAAATGAAGATGAAAAACCTGCTTCTTCTTCTTGGATTCAATTGGTATTTCCTGAAAAAGCTCGGCCTTATGCCTACTTATACGCTTGGATAAGCCGATTGGAACGTTTCTATTTGCATGGCCATGTATGTGGTCGCTTGCTTTTGCAGGGAACCCCGGCAGCCTTCCTGATGTGAAGATGTCGGCATTCTTTTTCTTGGTGTCTTTTCTGTCAAGAAATATTGCATGCACCATTAACGATTATTTTGATAAGGATTTCGATGCACAGGTGATGATGGCTTTCAATTTTGATTAATGTTCCTTTCTTTTTTCTTTTGAGAAACAATTATATTTTTTGGTCATTCTGATACATCATAGTATTATCTTAGGGAAAGTTAGGAAGGAAAAATTGAGTATGCATCTGGCCAACACAAGGCCATGAATTTTGTGAGCACCCAAATAACCGGTACCAAGGCAAAACCATATCTACCGAATTATCGAATTTCACACATTCCAAAAGCCAGTTAGAACTTATAACTAGAGTAGAATTTTGATGAAATGTCAAATTGTACATTTGATATTTTCCCTCTTATGCTGTGCTCGTTTTTACCGTTCATCGCAATCCATTGCAAAGAAATCTTGTTTACTTCGGTTGAGAGAACCAAAGGAAGGCCTCTTGCATCTGGCACAATAACGGGATTTCAAGCACTTTGTTTCCTTGGCATTCAATTGCTACTCGGTTATGGAGTTTTTCTCCTAGTAAACGAACTAAGGTTTTTCACATCGACCAAATTTTTCATAAGTTGACAAAGCTTTTAATTATGATGGAATATAACATATTGGTAAGTCCACTTTATAGAGAGAGAATGTGTGTATTCATTGCTAGGCAGGGATGGAATCAGAAATTTTAATTTGAGGGGGCAAAATATATGTATATAGAAACTTCCGAATCAACATAAAATTTTTTAAGCATTTTTGGGGGGAAAATAATTTAAAATGCATAATAAATTTTTAAAATATACAAAATTTAAAAGAAAAAAACCATAAATATTTAAAACTTGGGGGGCGGGGGGAGGGAACTTCCGTCCTTGGCTGGACTCACCAACGGCTGCGCAGCAATAATAGCAGCCTTTTTCTTGGCATGCTAGGCTGACTAAATATGCAAATTATAGAACTTTCCAACATTGGCTCATGAATTCTAGATTTTTCCAGTATAAAATGGGTTCTAAGGGAATCGAATAAAGTAATTCATGAATTAGCTTTTTTCTTTTTTGCTCAATCAGGAACTTAAATCGATTCTCTTTAGAATTTTTCCCCAAATTTTGTAAAACAATTAGTGCTGGACAATTTTTAACAAATTTTATAATAATTTTTTCTCCTAATTTATATATAAGAAAAAGCAATTATAGCAGCCACATGGCACACATCCCAAGCAGGTTTGGAATTTGGATTAGCATATAGCTGTCCCACATGATAGAAATCAGAAGATAATGTTCACAACGCCACTATCTTTTGTTGTTTAGACTCTTTTTTTTTTTTTTTAAACTTAATTAAGGGGGGAAAAACATGAAGTAGGCTGTCCATTTTGATTTGTTATATTGTCTAAATAGATGACCCTAAAAATTCTAACAAATGCTTTCTAAAACTTATTTTCAAAAAAAAAAAAAAGAATTATTTGAGAGATGCATGTAATTCAGTTAAAACTTCGTGGATTGATGACTTATCTTCTCTTTCATCTTGCCCTTTCTTATCCTTCATTTTAGCTTGTAATTTGTTCGTGGCCTAAATATTTAAGTGTATTTGACCCTTTTCTCAGGATCCAAGTCACTTGTATTAATTTTCCTTCAATTTTTTTGAAGCATAGTCAACTTTAGTTTTTAATTTTTCTTTTGTTTATGTGCAGCCGTCTATTATGGATTTCATCCTTGCCGTTGATCTTTACTTACCCACTCATGAAGAGAATAACACAATGGGTTCATGTCCATCATATATGGCTCTACACTTTAGTTTGAAGCTTTATATGGCTCTACACTGTGTGTTTATGTGTGTCTCTTTCTTTATTAGTGTGTCCAAAATAACATTATTGAGTGTGTTTAGATCGGAGATTATTTGGGATAATTTTTTGGAAAAAATACTACTGCAGTACTTTTTTTTATATGATACAAGTGAGATTAAAAAAGGTGGTTAAAAATATATTTATGATACAAGCAGATAAATTTGTATTAAATGCAATGAACATTTTAAACATAAACTATCTGTTTCGATGATATAATTTTTGCACTAAATAAAATGTTATAGCCATGCAATAATACACTGTAATATTTTCAAAGTTTTTTGTTATGTTATGGTAGCTTACAACTTTGTAAATTTATATTAAATTTAAATCTAATTTCCAGTTATTGTAGGACCGCCTAATCAATTTAAGACAAATAGTTAAAAATCACCTGTGTAGTATTAATTTCATCTTTCTTAGTTTTAGTAGGAATCTATTATGTGGCACTTTTTTTCTTTTTGTTTTTGTCGCAAAAGAAAACATATTTTTTCTGCATAAGTATTGAATTCAAAAGGTGGATAGTAATCTTACAGTTTTCATAGTGGACTTACATCTTCTTTAAGTGTGTCAAATGTGTAACAAGAGAACTTTAAATATGAATTAACTTTATGTATCATTGTTACATAGCTCGTTTTATTTCTTTAACATAAATCATTAGCACTAAAAAAAAATATTTACACAGTCAATTAGAAAAACAAAAAAAATTGATGTGTATGTTGTTGCAGCCTCATGGGTTGCTGTTAAAGGAAGTCTTGATCCTGCTGTTGTTTTCCCACTTGTTTCAAAATCTGGCCCAAGCTAAACAAAATGGCCCAAGCTTCCAAGCTCAGAGTCATGGCATCCTCTCATAGTTTCTCTGGGATTTTTCCCATCTCCAACTTCAACCATCAACCTCATCCCTCCATAGCTCTCCCCAAAGCCTCCATCAAACCAGCCAAATCAATCTCCAAAATCAACCCTTCTAGTGTGGAAAACTCAGCCACATTCAACCATTCTTCGATAAAGGATACCAGATTTCTTGGTAGAGGTTGTAACCTAACATATCAAGCTCCACGATTATCAGCATCATCAAAGTCATTAGAGCAGAGTGAAGATGAAAAACCTGCTTCTTATTTAATTAATTTAATACTAACTCAGACATTAAAGAAAAATACTAAATTTTATTTCTTATCATTAGGTCTCAAATCATATACAACAACAAAAAATAGTATATCAATTTATAACTTTCACTTAATACAAGAACCAAATTACTCTTTTTAATTACATACCCATTGTCAAACATGACCAACAACAAGTAATCAAAAAATTTGCAACCAAAATATTACAGAGAACAAACATTAACATCATAAATATTCTTGTCAACATATTAAAGTTAGTTGTTGAGATTTTTATGATACTAAAGCTCGCTCCTTGTAATATTTTGGTTACAGATTTGTTTGATTATTTGCTATTAATCATGTTTGACAATAGGTTCGTAACTGAAAAGAGTAAATTGGATCTTATATGAAGTGAAATATGTAGAATGATATACTATTTTTGATATACCATTATAGGATTCAAAGTTCTTTATTAGCTAATTGAATAATTGCAATAATTTCCACTTACCCTTTGCACAAGGGAGACCCTTTCGACCCAAATCCATTGGAGCTTGTAGCCAAGAATGGGCTCACATCATTTTTATTAACCAATAATGGGCTCACATCAATTCGCCTGTCCCATATTATACCCCAAGAAGAAGGAAAAAGGAACAACACTGAAGAAACGAATATGGAAAAGATATCATAGAAAAAGAAGATGGAAGAATAATTTTTTATGGTATCATACCAAAAGATATCATACGAATAAAGAAACATGAGGTTAATAAGCAAAAGTCTCGCCGTTTCGGTAAAAAGAATAAAGAAACATGAGTACTTTCCTTTGCTATGCTGATCCGGTCTTTTTTATTAGCCAATAATGGGCTCACATCAATTCCACTGTCCCATATTATACCCCAAGAAGAAGGAAAAGAGAACAACACTAAAGAAACGAATATGGAAAAGATATCATACCAAGAGAAGATGGAAGGATCATGGAAGAATTCCACTCTTTGTTCTTTGTGTTGTGATTAATACTCGGGTTATTATCACTTTACCCCATCAATGTTCGGTGTCACTATCAATTTCTCCCTTAACGTTATTTTTTAGTCACTTTACCCCTAAGATTAACAGTCAAACTTAACGGAATTTGTTAATTAAAGTAAAAAGACAAGTTTAGCCCTTAAAGTTATTATCATTTTACCCCCATAAACTATAGTCTCGATAACAATTTATCCCATAGAGTTATTTTCTAGGCAATTTATCCCACCACTAAACCAACTTAGTAAGTTAAAAAACTTTAGAAGAAAGTACCCTCCTCTTTGTATAATAAAAACAATAAAAAAATTTAGAGTGACTCTTCTCTTCTTTAGTATCAAGAAAAAAAATCAAAGTATTAATTTCTTTCTTCTTGGCAATCTTATTAATATTAAAAAAATAGAAAGATCGGAAAGGGGAGGGAGAGGGGGAGAGAGAGAAAGAGAGAGAGAGAGAGAGAGAGAGAGCTCAATTCTTTTTTTGGAAAATACAAATAAAAAAGAATTAAATACTTTTATTATTTTAAAATTATTTCACTTTACTGTTTACCACCAGATTTCAATCCTAATTCCAACAACCTTAAATTAATACGATAATGTTAGACTTTTTTTTTCTTTGCAAAATTTAATTTGCTATCTCATTCTTTCCTATCTTTTTTTTCTTTTCATAGTATTAATAAGTGTGAAAAAATAAATTTGAGAAAACCCTTTTATTTTTATATTTTTGGATCTCTTAAGGTGAAAAAAAGAAAGAATAATCATTCTAAATTTTTTATTTTTAATTATATATATAAGGGTAAATATATTAAAATTTTTTTGACCATAGTAGTTAGATTAATGATTAAGTAAAATTCCAAGAAAGTAATGTTAGGAATTAAATCGATTATATCACTATAATTTAAAGGAATAAAGTAATAATAACAATGTAGTAATACTATAAAATAAAAGGGTATTTTTGTCCAAAATTTCTTAACACGTTGAATTGAATTACTTATGGGGTGAAGTGACTAAAAGACAACGTTAGGGAGTAAACTGATAGTAGTGATATAGTTTAAGAGGGTAAAGTGATAATAACCCTTAATACTCCCTCTTATGCTGTGCTCCTTCCTTCAAGTTTCAGCATCCCAATGATGAGTTACCCTTCATTGCAATTCCATTGCATAAAATAACAAAGAAAACTTGTGTATTTCAGGTGGAGAGAACCAAAGGAAGGCCTCTGGCCTCTGGCGCAATCACTGGATTTCAAGCCCTTTGTTTCCTTGGCATCCAATTGCTAATTGGTTATGGAGTTCTTCACCCAGTAAACGAATTAAGGTTTTTCTACCATCAACCAAATTTATCCAGAGTTGACTACGTTTTTAAACAAAATGTCACTAAACAATAACAGCAGATGCCACTATAATCTCTTACCATGACATTACAATTGAAAATGCCATTAATTTTAGAGTAAATTTTATATACACTGTCAATGTATACACTGTCAGGGTTGGATGGATGACATATGAGCAAATTTTAAATTTTACACACGTATCATAAATCTAATGGTGATAGTGTATATACTGACAGTGTATATAATGTTACTAAATCACTTTTTTCTTATAGTGAAAAATGATGGAAAATAATATAATGGTGAGACCATTTCGTAGGGAGTGTGTGTATGTATTCAAGACAGACTCACATTGAATGGCACTATATAAAGTCTGGTATTAGTTTATACTAGTTTATTTGTGCCTCATGCGATGCATGAGGGTACCCAGTTTTTTGTGAAGTTGTTAGTTGTGTGTGTGGAGTTAAGAGTGGGTGTGTGCGAATTTGATGATGAAAGAGTGATAGTTCAGGATACGAAGGCACACTATTTTGTAGCAGTCTATACATTACCAAAAATTGGTCATTACATGATAGAAAACTCATACAAAGAGCTGTAGACAAAACCACTATTTACATTAACAAAAATAGGTGGTTGCATGGTAGAAAACTAATGTCAACAGCTATTGCAAAACTATAGATGACAAACAAATCTATTTAACTAAATTTACCCATACTCGACTATGAATAGATGGATATGGGTATCTTAAATTTTTGCATATGAGTATAAAATGAGTTACCCAATAATACTCATTTAATCTTATTGGATAACTCATCAAATCTAATTAAATCATTTAGAATTGTCTTCTCCCAAACCTCCTCTCTTTCTCCACCCCTTTTTTTTTTTTCAGATTCTTCATTTTGTCAGGATGTTAACTACTTTCGTTTCTGTGAGGACCCGAAAATTTACCGAATTTTTAGGATTTATTTTATTTAATTGCACAATTTTATACCTTTTCTTTATTAGAAAATTTTCCAGATAATTTTTATGAGCAAAATATAGTTTTTAAATCATTTTTCTAGTATAAGTTAGTTCATGTGAAATTAAGAATGTATATCGAACGTGGGACCCACTAGTGCGAAAAGTTCGGAAAAATTCGGCCAACTAGGTTAAGTTTTGGATACTGGAATTAATTTACCGAGTGTTAAGAGATAAGTAGAGGGTACTAAGTGGATTGGTATAAGAGAGACAAAAATTAGGCAAGCAATTAATGATGGTGACAAGTGTCACCATAGGGTTGGTAGAAACTTTTGACTACTATTCCATGTTTTACCAATTGATTAAATAAGCTAAAAATTTACCAAAAATTCCTCCATTTCCAAGCTCTAGTGGCCGGCCCTCTCTCTCAAGAAAGGAAGAAAGAAAGCTCTCCAAGTTTGCTCCAATCTTGCTCCAATCTACCAAATCAACCATTTACTCTTGTTTTTGTTCCATAGAAACCCTTAAGGGAGTGTTTGTGAGTTGTTTTGTGGAGTTACTTGGAAAGCTAAGAGGACTAGTTGCTCTCTTTCTTGTCTTGCTAAGGTAAGTTGAGAAGGACCCCTCTCCTTCCTCTAATGATGCTTAAATCATGATTAGTGGTAGTATAAGATGCAATTTTATGGATTATTTCTTGATTTGTGGTTGAATTGGTGAAGTTTTGTAATTATTGGGGATTTTTCTGTTTTCATATGAATATGATTATGTGGTCATGTATGATGATTGGAAATGGTATTTAAGGAAGCTAGAAGGTGGAAAAAGTGGTTAATTGCAAGCAATTTCTGTTTTGGAAGAAAATTGAAAAGTTAGGGTTTTAATGTTCTACATTCTGCCCGGTTTTGTAGCTCATAGTTAGAGGCCGAATTGGCCTTGGTTAAAACATGAAAGTTGTAGGGAATGATATTTTAGAGATGCCTGCAAAATTTCAGGTCAATCGGAGTAGCGTAGCTTGAGAAAAGATGGAATTACCCTTGCTGCCCTGGTTTTACCCGAATTTGGGAATTGCTTCTGTAATTGGTTATTTTGGTCAGGAATGCTTCCGAATTGGTTGTTGAGGTCTTCTGATGAAATGTATCCCTGTTTCTTAGCTTTCAGATGGCTTTGGAATTTTTGGATTTGGACTTAGGTAGGCTGATTTATGATATTTGCACTAGAATGCGTTCTGTGAATCTGTTTTTGCGGTTCTGGTGTAGTAGATTGCATTTTTGACCTGGTTACACTCGAAACTGGGTTGAGTGACCTTCTGTAATATTGTAGCCCTATCTCTTAGCTTCGAAACGGTGGGTCTTGGACCTTCATCCGATAATCGTAGTGCCTTTGGTGCCATTACCGCAAAATGACGTCAAAAACTATTTTTTTCAGGGTTAAAGCTAGTTCCATTTCCGGATTTTTCTGGTTTCCTCTATTGCTTGTGTGTGCTTATGGAACCCTATTTTGGTGATATTTGGCATTGGTTTATGACTCGTTATCGAGTCTCATTGTACTTGTTTGCATGTTTTAGGGCGTGACGGTGGTTCACGACGTTCCTTTGACGGAAGTGCATGAAATATCACTTTCAAGCTTGGTGAGTGTACTACTCACTTGTGTGTTACTATATGGCTTTGATACTTGAACTTGATGAGTTAAATGTTATTGCACCATCGATATTGATTGAAGTGAGGGTGTACTTTATCACTCTCACTTATTTCTCATGTTATTGGAATGTTACATGAAATGAAAAGTACTTGACTTGGTGTCGATTGGACGAGTATCCAACGACCATGATTGTTACCATTGAGCTCAACACCTGTGGCTAAGTTACTCAAGTCGGGCCGGCAAGGGCCTGGTCGATTAGATAACGAACCACGGTAGTCTGTTTCAGGAATCTTTGGGTATTGAGACCCTTAATTTCGGTATACTCGAGTAATACCACAGTGCAAGTGTTTGGAGTTCGGGCCCGGTAGGGGTATGTTGGGTGGAAGGAATGGAAGTAAAGTGGAGTCTACGGTTGGTTACTCTTAAACATTGACGGAGGGTCAATGAGCTTCGATCAAGAATGCAAACGAGGAAAAGGGCTCTTGAGAGCCGCCCGTATCCTTTTATCACCACCATTAATGTGTGCCTTTGTTTACTTTTGATGTATTGAAATGAAAAGCTTGATGCTTATATGAACTTGGTTGCTTGAGTAGTATTATCTCACTGGGCAATTAGCTCACTCTATTCCTTTTGTTTTCCTTACAGGAAAATAAATACTTTTGGATTGCAATTGATAATTGGTTGCCGAAATGAGCTAGTTGGACATATATTTTGTATAGCTCATTTATTGAAACCCTAAATGTACTTTTGGAACCGTTTCTCTTTTGATTTGGCAAACCAGACATGTATCCACTTTTGAATACTTTTGTATGCCACTTTGGCTTGTAAATGCTAAGTTTCAAGATGTGAATGTTTGCTTGATATTTGGTTGGGTTCTGACGGGTCGGTTACTATTCATGGCCGACTCCGGATTTCTTTTTTTTTTTTATTTTGACATTTTGACTTGTTTACGCGCGTTTGTAAGTTCCGGATCGTATTAGCTCGCTCTATACCGAACCGTTAGTTCTGGCGAGAGTTGGGCAGGCAGTCCGCTAACCCCTTTGGTTCGCCTTAGGGGAAGGTGGGGCTGTCACAGTTTCATTATTATTATTATTATTTGTTGATTTTATTTTATCATTTTATTTTCTCTTAGTTTGTTAACTTGCTCATTTTTTAGCATTACCAATTTATGACAAATTTTAGCCTATTTTCCTACCTTTCCAAAATGAAAATTTAAATTTACACATGAAAAAAATGCTAGGGGTTCAAAATTTTTGGATTAAATTTTTATGTTAACTTTTATAGTACTTAGTTCAAATTTTTATATTCTTATTGATCAATTATTAAATAGTATGTAATTTTGCGACATAGAGTACAGATGAAAAAAAAACTGATAATCAGGCTTATTGAACATTATAAGTAAATATTTAAAACTAATAATGAGTGTAAAGGGTGGTATAAATTGATAACTTAATTTGTAAAAATGAATTTAAATGAGATTACAAAAAAATTAAAATAAATGGGTAAGCCTCCAATTGCTTCCACGTAATAAGGCAACAAAAGTAAAGTAAACTCAATCTATACAATACTAATATGTTAAGGTGAAATTTCAAATTTAGCTACCTGTCTAAAGCACATTTGCACCGTTTTTAACAAAGACATGCAACTTCAGAAGCTCCCAATTGCTTCCACGTAAGCTAACACCACCACCGTATATGTTAAGCAAGTCAATCTGTCCAATACCAAAACAAAGATGTGAAATTCCATGTTTAGCCACCTACTGATGGTGCCCATACGGACCATCACTATTGCACTCATATCAGCCAACTCCCCTTTTTATACTTCTTATGAAATATGTAATTATAAACCTACCAACTGACTAAATGTGCAATTTTAGGAGCCACGTCCCAATCAGGTTTGGAATTTGGATTCTTAAATAGCCACCTTCTGTTGTTTAGACTTTAGACTTAATTAATGGGGAGAAAACATGAATGGACTGTCCATTGTGACTTATGATATTTAATTAGATAACCCTAACAATTCTAACAAATGTGTTCTAAAACTTATTGGATTGATAACTAATCCTCTTTTCCAAAACAGCAAGTGATAGATGCATGTAATCCACTTAAAAATTATTGGGTTGATAACTTATCTTCTGTTCTCTTTTCCTTTCTTACTTCGTTTTAGTTTATAAATTGTTTGTGGCTTATCTACCATATTCAAATGTATTTGATGCTTCTCTGAGGATCCAAGTCGCTTTCTTTTCTTCCTTCAATTTTTGTGAAGCATCTTCAAATCTTAGTTTTAATTCTTCTTTTGTTTTTGTGCAGCCGTCTACTATGGGTTTCATCCTTACCGTTGATTTTCATTTACCCGCTCATGAAGAGAATAACATACTGGGTAGTATCATATCTAAAGTATACGGCTCTATATTTTGTTCAAAATTTAATATATTTTTTCCCTTATTAGTATGTCCGAAACAACCTTAATTTTCTTAAACTGGAATGAACTTTTGAAACATTAACTCTTTTTTTTTTACATGATATAATTTTTTTCACTAAATAGAATGTTCACGCCATATATGCACTTATTATGCCAACCGTGTTACAAGAGATTTTTAAATATAAAAAAACATTTAGAAAACATTTACACTGCCAATTAGAAAAGTGAAAAATTAATGTGTATGTTAATGCAGCCTCAAGCCCTATTGGGACTGGCTATGAACTGGGGAGTATTACGCTCATGGGCTGCTGTGAAAGGAAGTCTTGATCCTACTATTGTTTTCCCACTTCTTGTTGGTTGCTTCTTTTGGACTCTAGAGTATGATACAATATATGCACATCAGGTACAAATTTTCTTGAACTAAATTGATATTTTATGCATAAACTAATTATAAGAAAAATCAAATTAGTGACTAGATTTTTTTTCTAAATTAAAATACTGGAGAACTTGCTTCCCATCAAAACTAGAATTAATGACCGGAGACTTCCCTTTGTCCTAGATGAAAAGGACTTGAGGATTTGGCTAATGGAATTGTAAGTGGAGATATAAACGCAAATAACAACCAATGTTTAGTTAAGCTAGAAAAATTTGTGAATAAAGTCAGATCTTTTAAAACCAAAAAGAATGGCCATCTCCATACTATTTTACTTTCATTGACAACCCTATCGGGTCTGATGTATCTGAGTAATTCTTTTTGGGGTTAATCACATTTTATCCCCTTAAAGAATACCACATTTCTCAGTTTACCCCCTAACCTTTAATTTTGCTCACTTAACCCCCTTTAGGACAAAATTGCCCTTGCATTATTTTGACTTTTCATTTACCTTGTTTTCCTTTTTTTTTCTCTTTCTTCTTTATTTAATTCTTCCTCTTTCCCACAAAAATCTTCACCTTAATGATTGAAATTTAAAAAGAGAAATTGCAAAGATTTATCTTCTCCTTAAATGATTAAAAAAATATTCAAATCACTTTCCTAAAATACAATTTTTTTAGCCTTTCAATTCTTTTAATTTTGGGTTTTCCTCTTTCCTTTCTAGTTTCTCATTTTATTCCCAAGAAAATATCTTAAGATGAAATTGTGACCTGATTAATAATCATCAATTGAAATTTGTGACACGTGGCATCATACAAAAAATCAAAATTAGTTTTTGATGCCTTTTAAACCTTCACCCAGAAATATGCAATTAAAAACTCAGAACAAAAATTTTCGTTGAAATGGAATTTCTATTGGGAAGGATGAAAGAGAGAAGAAAGAGAAAAAGAAATAAAAGAAAGCAAAACAATTTCATCTTATGATATTTTCTTGAGAATAAAATGAGAAACTAGAAAGGAAAGAGGAAAATCCAAAATTGAAAGAATTGAAAGGCTAAAAAAATTTTATTTTAGGAAAGTGATTTGAATATTTTTTTAATCATTTAAGGAGAAGATAGATCTCTGCAATTCCTCTTTTTTAATTTCAATCATTAAGGTGAAGATTTTTGTGAGAAAGAGGAAGAATTAAATAAAGAAGAAAGAGAAAAATAAATAAAAGAAAGGAAAACAAGGTAAATGAAAAGTCAAAATAATGCAAGGGCAATTTTGTCCTAAAGGGGGTTAAGTGAGCAAAATTAAAGGTTAGGGGGTAAACTGAGAAATTGGGTATTCTTTAAGGGGATAAAATGTGATTAACCCTTCTTTTTGGATTCTTCTATCATGTACCCTTAAGGCACATGATAAGAGGTGAGTTCTAGAGTTAGTTGTCTGGGAAAATGTAAAATTTCTCCGCTAAAATTAATTGAATTTATGAGTAGATGATAATGTCTAAAATTTAAAATGGATCCACATCTTATATTCTGTACGTTTATTTTGTGTCCTAATGGCATAGAATAAAAAAAAACCATTCTTTTAAGGAAAAAATGAATTTTTAATCCCAATCTTTGGGACATGGTTCAAATTGGTCCTAAATTTTCAATATTTTTCAAAACAGATCTATAGTGACTCAAGTATTCAAATTGGACCTGTTAAAGACGATTGACAATTGGACAAAAAAATTGGCACGAACAACTCATGTGGGCAGTAATATAAAACTCTGGTTTTTTAATTTTTGTTCAACTAAGATCAATGAGCTATTGGTCTTCTCATTTTTCTTCACTTGATTTAGTATATTTGAAGTTATTAAACTTCACTAAGCTAGAAATACAAATGTCAAATTAGAAATGGCAGTTGAATGAGTTCCCTGTTTATTGGGCACAGGATAAAAAGGATGACGTGAAAGCGGGTGTCAAATCTACAGCTTTGCTATTGGGTGAATCAACAAAACTGTGGTCTGCTAGTTTTGGAGCTGCATCCATTGCCAGTTTTGCTCTAGCTGGATTGCATGCTCATATTGGTATTTACTTCTTTTTATTCATCTTTTTTTTTCCCATTTTACTCAACAATTATCTAATTGTAATTTGCATCTATGAAGTCAACAATTTTTTTATTGTTGTGAAAAAGGTTTATCTACATGTATAATTAAGCACGAGTAAATTAACAGGAGATCATGTTTTATAATTTTGTACATGTAGAGTAAATCCATCTCTTACGCAACTATTTGTGTACAAGAAGTTACTTCTGATTGTTACTCGCCTCTGCTGTTGTTAATTTACAATATTAGCCATAGGAGCCATATGTGTGTCTCTTCCTACTCACACTTTCTTGGATGGACAAAACTTTGGATAGACCCGGTCTTGTAGATCTAATGGTCCAAATTTTATCACATCTTCATTACTTGAATTAATGAGATAGTGTGACACATTTTGAACTACTAGATCTACGTAAATCGGGTCTATCCAAGTGTTTGCATCTAGCCTGAATAGTTTCCTACTTCTTATTTTGAATGGTATACTATTTTAAACATAGTCTAGAATCTAGATAAAATTATCATGTTTTCTTGTTGTTTATATGTATGGTAAAGGGCACACGGTAATCGATTCAACGGTCATAAAATATTAGATAATTTTATAAATTTACTTATACATATATATACATATATATACACACACACATATGTGTGTATATATATATATATATATATATATATGATCCAGTTTATGTTTGGATTTGGGCATGGATCATAGCAAATCAGGCTCGTGACTCTTTTACAGAATCTAGATCTGGGTAGGGTTTGGATTTGAGAAATTAAATCCAATTCCTATCCAAATATATTGGATTGGATTGGATCTGAGTAAGATCCGACCCATTGACATGCCTAGTAGTTATATTGAGAAGATATGCTTTGATAGTTACTATTAAAATAGGTGGTAGAATTTAAGATTTTGTGAGGGTAAACATGAAAGTTTAAAAAGTGGCAAAAAAATGTTTACACCAAAACACAAGACTCCCAATTTATGCATAGTATAGAAGTAGATGTTAGCTTTGGCTAAAAATATTTCTTTCTATTTCACTCTCATCTTGCAGTCTGCTTTTTGCCTATATTTTTTTTTAACTTTTATTTCCATGTCCTTATTTATTGAGTGTTATAGGATAGCCATTTTGTGCATTGCTAGCAGCTGCTTCCGGTCACAAAGCTTGGCAAATTTGGGATGTTGACCTATCAAACCCTGCGGACTGTTTCAGAAAGTAGGTATTCATCCATGGAGATAAAATTGGAATTCACTTGTTGACTTTACATAATTGATAACCTTAACTAGGAAATCTCATGCTATAATTTATTTCCACACCTTCGAAGCTTAATTCTCCCTTCCGGCTAGTGAAGAACAATCTCTTAGCATTTGTTTGAGCTAATTACTTTTCTTTTTGAGTGGGTCCATAGCGAAAGTAAATAAATCATACGAAGAATGTAAAAAGAATATACGCAAATTGTTAAAGGCTTTTAACATATCTAAGTGTGTTATTGTCTATTATAATTACATTCTTAGTAGTACTTATAGATAGAGCCCATTTGAACTTAATGGTATGTATCCCTAAAAGCGCAATACTTTCTTCTAAAGCGAAAATGAAAGGGTGCTTTCCCCATTGTAGAACACAAATTTTGATGTTTCCACTCTTAATGTAACCTTACCCATTTTTGAGAAAAAAAGTCTTGAAGAGATACAAACTCCATAAGGGGAAAAAAAAGAGTCTATGCTCTATATGTTTCCTGATATATCTTATGATCTCTGGCTAAGTTTTCTTCTACTCTTTCTACCAAACAGATTTGCATCAAATAAATGGTTTGGCGGAATTGTCTTTAGTGCAATCCTATTTGGAAGATTCCTTTCCTAGAGGTATTTACAACCATCCAATTTCCAAATCATCCATTCGTACTGCTTTTTGGACCTTTTTCTTTTGGTAGTCTTTTTAACCAAATGTGGTGTTTACAATGTCTAGCTATTCAAATTTCACTCTTCTACCAAAAAATAAATACGAAAGAAAGAAATTTTTTTCAAATTTCACTAATTTTTTATGTGTGCTATTTGACTTTGCAGGCAAAGAAACTTGGTGTCAACTACTGCAAAAGGGAGAGTTGGAAATGATTAAATTCAATCATCTTTTGAAAATATAATGTAACAGATATAGTAATGCTCCAAAAAACGCATAACAACCTTGGGGACTGTACTGGATGAGGGATTGAAACCTCAACCATTGGCAATTGTAATACACTATCCCATTAATAGTGTCATATTTTATTTTTCCAGATGTGCAATCAAAACATTCCTAATGATTTTTATAAACTAATATCCCTTGCTTCTGTTATGTTTCCAAGTTCAAAGAAAAATTAAATTGATTGTGAAACTTAGGATTGTGGGATAAAAATATGCACAACAACTGAATACAGTTTAGCGACAAATTGAGTTTGCTGCTACCAATTACAAATACATACGACCACCTATGCTAGTCACCACTAGGGGTGTTCATGAATCGAGCCGTTCGCGAGCCGATCGCGAGAGGCTCGAGTACGAGCTCGACTCGAGCTCGGTCAATATCGAGTTCGAGCTAATTAAGTCGAATTCGAGTTCGAGTTCGAGTTCAAAAATATTAAACTCCGCTCGCGAGCTCAATTATATATATTTTTTATTTTTTATTTTAATAGTAAAATTACACATATATCCCTAATATTTTATTATTTGTTAAAAAATTATTATTTTATTCATTTTTAAAAATAAATAATTATTTTTTTAAAAAAATAAATTTATTATTATTTTTTAAGCCCGAGCTCGAGCTCGAGCTCGAGCTTGACATTTTGAGCTCGTCGAGCTCGAGCTCGAGCTCGAGTTCAAGTTTCACAAAATTAACTGGAAACTCGACTCGATTAGGCCAAAACTCGACTCGACTCGACTTGTTTGCACCCCTAATCACCACTCCTTGGAGCAAGATGCCTTGGAGAACAATCTGTGACCAAACGCTGCTGTTGACTGCAGACAGTTGACTCAAGGAAGGCACTTGTGACAATCCGCATTGTTGTGGCTTTTCAATTGTTCCACATTTATATTTCCCAAAATTTCTCAATCATCAAGACTTAGGGTGCATTTGATAAAATTGAAATCTGAATTTATTAAGTTATTGAATTGTTAAGTATTAAATCTAATACATTTGAGTGCATATCACATTCAGTGATAAGTGAATAACTTATCACTTAATTTTGAGAGCAAGTTTTGCTTAGAAAATTCAGTGCGATTTAATTAATTCAGATGTTTAATTTTTTATTATCAAACGGTTCGAATATGTTAAGATCTAAATCCATTAAATTTAAGTGTTAAAATTTGAATTGGGTTATCAAACAGAACCTTAGTCTACTAGTTATGGTTAAGGCCCTAAAAATTAGAAGTCCTAGGGTCAAATTAGGCCGTCAATCGGGTCTAATGAGCCGGGATTTCATAAGCTCAAGCTTTGGAACATTTTCGGGTTTCGAGTTATGAGTTTCGGGTTCATATATGTGAAACTCATACTCAACTCACATAATATTCAGGTTGTGAGCCTTAATCAGGTTTAGCCCAAACTCACTTATTACTCCTTAATTTTCTTAATACAATTACTATAGCTATTAAGTTGTAAAACTAATTTAACATTTACAAGACTATAATATCAAAACTAAATATGAACAAATAATAGTTCTTAAAAAGTATATAAACCAAAAATTTTTCAACAATATTTATATTTAATTAGTTCAAAATGCATGAAAAATAGTAATAAAACATGCGATCATAAGCCAATACATCTTTAAAAGTTGAAACTTTTTTACAATCTTGTGATTTGAATCCAAACGTGCTTGATGATTTGTGTTTGTAGACCAAAAAGAAATCAACCAATATTATGCCAACACAAAAATTTACTCAACCAATAAGAAAAGTTAGAGATTCAGTTATGCATTACTAATATTGGCTCTCAAGAAAGCTCATGAAAAAGTCTTTAGATGTATTTTTGTATTTTCTAATTTATATATATTTAGTATTTAATAATAATATATTTGGATATATAATTATACATAATATCAAAATATAAATATTATATATATAGGTAATTAAAGGGTCGGACCTATATCAGATTTGAGCCTAATAAAGCCCAAGCTCAGCTCATATTTAATTCGGGCCTAATTTTTAGACTCAAACTCAGACCGGCTCACTAAAAGGTCGGACTCATCGGGCTTTTTGTCAGGTCGAACGAGCCGAGCTCGGGCTGGCCCAACCCCATTGACAGTCCCAGGTCAAATCCCCCTTTCCCCTTATGTCTTCTTAAATCCCACCCTCTTCTAATGAAAATTTTAAAAAAGAAACTTAATTACCTAATATCCTTAGGGTCCGTTTGGTTCATGAGATGACACAGGATTGGATTAATCATCCTGTGTCATTCCATGTTTGGTTGCATTTTATACATAGGATGACACATCCTTCCTAACCGAATTAATCTCCTATTCATGGGATAAAATGATCCCATGGGAGAGATGGGATTAATCATCCTGGGATGACTAACAGATAGGATGATAAAATTTTAGATTAATTTATCCTACAAAAAATACAAATTTATACTCTTATAATTATATAATACTACTCTCACATGATAATATAATATGAATGGACTAATTTGCCCCTACTATTTAATTTTAAAAATTTTTGACTAATTTGCCCCTACTACCAATATAACAATATTTGGACTAATTTATTCTTATGAATGATTCAAAGGGAAAATCGCCAATTTAGTCCCTAAACTTTTTTTTTCCGTCAATTTAGTCCCTATACATTATTTATAGCCAATTTAATCCCTAAACTTATATTTCGATTCCAATCAAGGAACTTAGCGGCGGCGCCACCTCATAATTTCCATCGGCTTCCAGATCTAGGAACCCAGAAGGGGTATTTTAGGGACTTCCATATTTTTCATATTTCCCTTTGACTTTCATCTTATTTCTATATGGTCTTCACCTTCAACGACACCTCCCTCTCCTCTATCACATCAGAGCGTCTACTCCGGGCTATGCTACTCCGTCCTCTGCTCCCTCAACCTCCAGGACAAGGTCTCCATCACCACTGCCCACTCCCTCGCCGTCCTCCAGACCTCCTACCTCCCCTTCGCCTGCAGGTTCCACCCGGACCTCACCCCCTGCTTGACTGCCATCCTCAACTTCCATCTCAAGACCGGCTCCTTTCCTCATCAATGCCTACCCCTACTTCGCCTACAAGGCCAACCCCAAGCAGGTCCCTCTGGAGTTCGTCCTTTTCCAGCCCAACTCCGGGATCGTCGATCCCGCCACCCCTACTGTATTTATTCCAGTGTAAACAATTATAATAAACCCCAGTTTCCTCGAAACTTTGTAAAAAAATTAAAGAATTTCCATCTTTGCCTCCTCATCATCGGGATGAATTATGCAGAGTTATCTCCTTCAAAAGCTTGTTAAAGTGCTGGGAAGAAGATCAATGGGGTGCGTGCCATAGCTGCTTTGGCATTGTATAATGTATAGTTCTAATATATAGTATATCCAAAGCCTTACTCATCATTACGCACCACATACAATTTGTCTGGTGCTCAGCGAAGAAGGGCCGGCTTAGATTATGGGCGCACCAACTACGAATGCTTTGCAAAGTTGAATTCCTTCAGGATTCCGCTATAGGAAACCCGCAAGCGGGTTTCAGGCTATTTAACAAATTACTTAAAAAAAAAAATTTTTTTTTACATGCAAGCTGCGTTGAGTTGCACATGCCCATCGGAGGGCCCTAGGATGCCCAGCAAACCTCCCCTCTCTTCCTCACCCTTCAGGTGAGGGTTTGAGAGTATGTGTTTGATATAAATAGAACAGAAACGCAGCTTTTAGTCATTTTACATAAGGGGGAAACCCGCAAGCGGGTTTCAGGCAGGCTATTTAACAAATTACTTAAAAAAAAAAAAAATTTACATGCAAGCTGCGTTCTTCAAAAGGGTATTTTCGTCTATTCACTCAGGAAACCCGCAAGCGGGTTTCAGGCAGGCTATTTAACAAATTACTTAAAAAAAAAAAAAATTTACATGCAAGCTGCGTTCTTCAAAAGGGTATTTTCGAGACCGGCTGGCCCTCCAAGGGGGACACCGACGAGGCCGGAGCCACTCCGGAGAATGCCAAGAAGTACAACGGCAACCTCATCAACAAGCTGGTGTGCGGGAAGAAGGGGACGCCCATGAGGCCCAACGCCGACTTGAACATCTATGTCTTCGCCCTTTTCAACGAGAACATGAAGTCCAGCCCAACCTCCGAGAGGAACTACGGCCTCTTCAAGCCGGATGACTCCTCGGCCTACTACATTGGCTTCAACAGCACCGGTCTCCTTTCCACTTCCTCCAATACCTCCACTACTCCTAGTAGTACTGGTAGTAGCAGCAGCAGCAGTAGTAGTGTTCCTCTTGGCTCCTCCTCCTCCTCCGGTAGCACCACTTCTTCCACAGCAGTAGTAGTATCATAAGATGAAAGTCAAAGAGAAATATGAAAAATATGGAAGTCCCTAAAATACCCCTTTTGGGTTCCTAGATTTGGAAGCCGATGGAAATTATGCGGTGGCGCCGCCGCTAAGCTCCTTGATTGGAATCGAAATATAAGTTTAGGGATTAAATTGGCTATAAATAATGTATAGGGACTAAATTGACGGAAAAAAAAAGTTTAAGGACTAAATTGGCGATTTTCCCATGATTCAAATTCAAATTAGCTATTATATAACCATACTCTCATAAATAATATCATAATAAATAGACCAATTAGCCCCTACTAATTCTATTAAAATTTTTGACTAATTTGCCCTATTCATTATTTTAAAAATTTTGACTTACCCCTATTAATTGATTTAAAATTTTTGACTAATTTGCCATACTAACATCATAATAGAAGGACTATATTGCTCTTGGACTAAATTACCCTTACTAACCTTATTTTCTAAACGAAATTTATATAAATATATAATTTTATTAATTAGACTTTGTGAATGAGGACTTCAATAAGTTCAAACTCGATCCAAAGAGAAATCTTCTATATTAGCCTGAGTTCGGCTCATTGAAAGCTCTTAAATGAGTTAGGTTTTAATCGATTTAACCTTAATTTAGCCAAAACTTGGCCCATTATTTAATTGAATTTCAAATTTAGGTTCAAAAGCTTGGTCAAAATCTATTTTTAAAGGCCCGAAAGGGCTAAGTTTGAATGAATGCGAATTTTTATATATCAAAACCCTTGATTTACTTTATAATTATAAAGTTTTAAACTACTCTATTTTAATAAAATTTATAAATTTTAAATTATTTATTAGATTATTTTATTAAATAATATTAAATTATTTTATTAAAAAGAATCTACAAATTAAGGGATGTTTTGGTCATTAAAATAGTAATCCTTCCTCATCCAATCTCCAACAAAACACGGGATAAGATTATTTTTCAATATATCCTATCAAACCGAGAACCAACCAAATACCAGATAACTTGGATTATTTATCCGAGAATGACTCAACCCAAGATTAATAATCCGAGAATGAGTCATCCCATCTCACCCAGTCCGTGAACCAAACGGACGCTTATTGTTTATTGCCCATGATTATTGGAAAGCAATAAAATTTGAATTCAATTACCTTTTATTATTATTCATTTATGTGTCTTTTCTCTTTTTCCTTTCCCTTTTCCTCTTTAATACTCCATAACTTTTACTCTCTGTTTATTTTTTCTTTTTCCTTACTTATTCAACCTTCAAACTTATCTTCAACCCTTAAATTTCTATAAGCTATGAGACTCATTCATTATCATTGTCCTAAATATTTCTATCATTCTTCCCCACACAATCCCCTCTTTGGCATTGTGATGTTTGAAATGTGGCTATATAAGTAACCACTTTTTTGAAGGCTGTGAAATGCGTATCATCCTTGATTTACTTCATCCTATGCAAATCACATGCAACTCTCACATCCCCACTGCAATGTACGACAATCATTCCTTAAAGGAATCATTAATAATTGTATTAAATAATAAGTACAATATAATAGCGATTTGGTGCTTACCTAAAAGTTGAGGGGTTATAGAGCGGATACTCGCCACGTTAGACTACTTACTTATAACAATCGCAATCCTTCTTGTGACCAAATGTATATAATAGATTGGTTGGTTTTGAACTTTTATTTAGAATTATATCTAGTTTCATTTACGCAATATATAGAATTTTTTCTAACATCTATGCTATTAATTTCTTGTTTTTCTCTTTACTTCTTTTTTTTTTTTTGAGTAAATATTATATACACTGACAGTATATACACTATCACTGTTAGATTCATGACATGTGTGCAAAAGTTAAATTTCAAATTTAAATTTCATATAATTGTCATTCATCCAATGTTGACTGTGTATACACTGTCATTGTAGGAAAGATTAATCCTTTTTTTTTGGTAGGGATAAGAAAAGAAATGGATTAAAGAGAATTTAAAGAAGTGGATGGAAGATAATTATACGGTCTCCATCCCTACATTGCAATCACTTGGGTACAGTTTCAAATTTCATGCCATTATATTTGTGAAACCATCTCAATGGCTTCTGTACGTAAGATTTTTAAGGTTAAAGGTGAGATTATCGATCTTTCACTCAAAGCCAATTCACTTCACTATTCTCTATTCTCCTCTTTTTCAACTTCTCTCTACTTTTTCTTTTCTTTTTAAATGCCTTCCTTTAGGGAGAGAGACCATGGGAGGGAGACCCTCACATGAATTTCATTTCATTTTATTTTTTTTTCTAATAAAGTCTCTCCTAAGTTTTCTTAGTTAGAGTTTTCTGTTTCATCTAGATATTGTTAGTGAAAATTTTCTGTTCTCCAAGGGATTCCTATAGAGATCTGAAATTTTTCAGGATCTTGAATTTATTTCGATAGATCTCATCATCATTATTAGAGTTTAAAATCGTTGATTAGTAGATCTAGTAGTTGCAACATGTACAAAAAGAAGCTATAGTGATTTATCTGTTAGAAGACAATTTTGAAATTTTTTGTATTTTTCAGATCTGTTTATAATTTTTTGGATCTATTATATCCGTTTAATTACAAATCTGTAATTTCTAGTGCATGTTTTACCTGTCATAGGGCAGCAATATAGATCAATTTGTGTTGGACAATTTCCAGCAATTTGTTAATGGAATTTGCTTTTTATGAAAAACAAAAAAAAAAGGGTTAAAGGTGAGATTGATGAGATCATACAAAGTTTCTTTCATTCATCCAAAATCTACTTTGATTTAGTTGATGCTAAAAAGGAAATATTCTATTGATGCTAAAAAGGAAATACTCTATCTTGAATGTATATCTATGAGTAGATTCTTTTGTTTGTTAATGAGAGATCTTTGAATGAAATATTAGTATGTATTTGCATATGGATAGATTGGGAAAAAAGGTCGAGGTAAACCAATTAGTATGCGACTAAAGTATTACTCTTAATAATCACACACTTCACTCGGTTTGGAGCTGACAGACAGATGTAAGGCCATTGATTTATATCTACTTTTGTACAATATAGAATTTAACCTTCTTTTTCCTATTGTAGACATTGGTACCTCAAATAATGTAATGCAATTCATTCTTCTTCTTCTTCTTCTTTTCCATTGAGTTTTGTGTCTATGATTTTGAATTTGGATTTCTGATCTTAATGTTATGCTAGATTGATTTTTTGCTCATACAAGATTCAAAATTTGTTGTGTAAGACTATGTGAGTTTTTTTATGAAAATTATAATAAGTCATCGAATCCGGGGCTATGTTTCTAATTATGCAGTTTAATGTTTAGTTTTCAAACTTCCCTATGTGCTGAAATGTTTTAAAGAGATAGTACTCCTCTCTGTCCCAATATTAGCGTCATTTTCGAGTTTGTTTGGATACCCATATTATTCCAAACAATATTTCGCTTGCATCATAAACACATTTCTCAACTCACCTTTTTATATTCCCAATTACCTTTTTATCTCACATACATCACATCACAAAAAGTGTTACAGCAATTATTTCAAATAACACTCTATCCAAACAAGTTTTTTATGAAGACATAGAAATAGTACTCCTCTCCGTCCCTATGTGCTGAATTCAAAATATTTCCTTATTAAATATGCATTGTAATTTTAAAAAATTGTTTCTTCAAATGGCAAGATTGACAAGTATGCATTAAATTAAAAATTGTGACTCTTATTTTGAGATATTAATAAAATGAAAACATGACACTAATAATGAAATGGAGGGAGTACCATACTATACGCTATTCAGTTACACAAACACAGGATTCTAATGATGCAAACATCATACCCATGGAGAAAGTGAATAACCATATGATATGACAGTATTAGTTTCCACTCATTGTCTGAAACTCAATTTTATCTTTCCAATGTTTGTATAGCATTCAAATCTAACAAATCCTAACTTCTTAATAAGCAACTTACTGGATAGTAATTTTAAGAAATCTCTCTCATTCATTATCTCTGATATTCATGTTCAATTTAATTGCTAAAGTTTTACATAGTAAAATTTTACGAGTATATAGATTTGCGTTAAAAAAGAAACGTAAAAACCATGCATCTACACGGGTTAAAAAATGCTAGTATACATTCATAACAATACATAGGGGACTCATTTACTGTCTACAATTGTCCCTTGAAAAAAAAATTGCTTTATATGAGTTATTCCTATCAGTAAACAGGGAGCCTTGCAGTTATAGAAGCAACACTGAGTATTTAATGCCTCTAATTTAAGCACAATATAAAGACTTCAGCTAGATTTTGCATCCATTTGCCTGCTTGCATACAAATAATCCGTCTTTTTACACCTGATGAAAATGATTTGTAAACCTTGTTTTCAACAGCCTGCAACATCATAGTCTTCTTGAACAGAGAAATTGTAGGTTTTGGCAGCTCTCATGCTGTCAGCTGTAAGTCAGCAACATACAAACTGTACAGGGACTGTTAATGCTACCCTTTTCCTGCATCCACATGGTTACATGAGATTCAGTATGTGTTAAAGAGCCTACATAGAGGGTTAAAGAGGAATGAGTTGAGATTTCAAACTTCTTGAGATAGTTCACTTTCAAACAAACACATGTATGCATTTCCAAGTTTGTAGTGTATACAAAAATTTGAATCACTGGTCACTTTCTTAACACACTTTTGGTTTTGCTGGACATAAAAAATGTACACATGGTTTTGGCCTTTGTAAATAGGTTTCCAGTGCTTGCGGAAAAACTTGTCTGGCAAGATGGAATTCTTAACTTTCCCTTCCAAATATGTCAAAGATGAAGATGACAAGGGAACTTTTTTTCAAGCTCTTAAACGTCTTTAATAAGAGCATGAAACCAATCTCATAAAATGAATAGTTCTAAAATCACCTCAGACAATCATGTTTGCCTTGGCACAAAAGCAGACATCAATTTGACAGCAGATGCTATGGCCAATTTGTAGTATGGGGAAAAATGGATCAAACAAAAAGAAACCAAAAAAATATATAATTAATTAAAAAATGATGAAGTAGTGAGGGGAGTTGCAACGAATTTGACCTTTGAACCAATTAACAATCAGCAATAGACCATGAATAAGAAAAATACAAATCTGAGAAATCCTAAACACAGTCTCTAGCCATGACACAAAAGATCTAGTATGGAGCCCATTTGCCCATACTTGACATCAATTTTGTGAAGGACATAATATGCTCAAATTTAGGTTGTATTTTCTTTTTTTCCATTGTTTCAAATAAAACGTACTCCAGTTCTTATTCATATTGGTGCATGAGAAATACACTGAATAAACAGTCCACCAAAGCTTAACATCTTGGGGACAAACTACCTTCTAGAAAATAGCTAGAAGCCAATAAGATATGAAGTCAAAAGCTGCCACAATTGGTTGTAGGAAAAGTGGCAAAAGTGGCTTTGAGGCTTACAAATTAGACATAGAACTTGAAATAATAAAGAACAAGGCATGATATTGTGTGATGGTATGTGAATGAACTCACCATATGTTCTTGAGTTGTGGTTTACAAGCTCCTGTCGTCTAGCTTCAAGTTCCTTTAAATTGTTACGAACAACTTGCACTTTTGTTGAAAGATGTTCATTATGGTTTTCTACATCTTTCATAAGGCTAAGTAGCTGCTCCTTATATGCTGCACTCAGTCTTTTCTTTACCCGAAGTTCTGCTGTTAGTTCCTGAATTCTTTTATCTTTCTCATCCTTCAAAAATATCCAAAGGATCATCAGTTAAATAATGATGTTAAAGCACCTTGATAATCATCTAATACGGAATTTACCACAATAGAGTACAACAAACTCTAGTAATATCTGCCCTTACTCAAATACAAAGACTTGAAAATCAGAAAATATAACTGATAACAAAAGGGAAAAGAAAACTACAATAATCTGGAGAACAGCTTTAGTGGAGTACAAATAAGAATAAACAATTTGTAAGGTTATGGGTTGCTTACCTTTCATCTTCCACCATTCACATTACAAAGATTAGAGAACTACAAAAAGATCTCATTTAACCCAAACTTTGCAGAATTAGCAGTTCGATTATTTGATCATAGATTATTCATCTTTTCTTTTCTCTTCCTCCACTATTTGAGATTCAAATCTGTTGCATTGGAAAGCAACAGCTGATCAATAAGTAGTCATGGATCTCAATGCCACTCAAAATGGTTGGGTGGCTCCAGGGGCCAATCGTTGGTCATGCTATATGCAGTTAGTTTCATTACATTGCTCAAGACTCACAGCATCCAGAGTTCTATCTGTGTAGGACTCATAGATAATTCATCAATTCACTTGTACCAAGAGAGACTAAAGTTAATTGAAGATGAAGGATTTTATTTAGCAGAGAGATAGTTTAGATTAACAAGAAATAGACTTTCAGGTTGAGAGTCTAGTGAAATTGGTGATGTCCTTTCATTTGAAAATAGAAAAGAAAACCATGAATGCCATCAGAATAATCTAAAGTACTTTGGCCAATAAAGAAACAACAAGCGAACATATGGGTCATGCCACAATTGTAGCCTAACAGAAGAAAGAAGTAGCAAAAGAAGAAAAGTGGAAGAATAACAAGTTAATAAAATGTACAGATCCATTGCTGTCTCTCAAGTTGCTCACGTCTTAAGTTCTGATAACCCTCTACTTTCCATTAAGGAACGCTATGCACTGTTTGGACACAAAGAGAGGCCAATAGCTAAAACCGGATCATGGAGAAAAAGAGTAATAAACCAATTGTGGATAGCGTCTTTTATCTTCTAAATTTCACCTTAATTTCTTGAGCTCTGTTTGTTCTAAAGGGCATAATCAACTCAAATCCACATACTAAAAACCCTAGCATGAGTAAGCAATATCTTTTATGTACGTTAATCTGCAAAACAGTTCAGCTCATAACAGTGTTAACTATGTACACTATAAGCACCAGAAAGCAACTATTTTGAACATGCCCAGAAAACCTATGCCTATGCAAATGGCATCCAGACTGGTCTTTTCCTCTTTTTTGGAAAAGCAATCATTTTGTACAGATAGTTGATTGTTGGTTGCTAGGAGCATTTGCTCAGCATTCAACAACTAAAAATTTATAAAACATGAAAACTCACAGTTCATCTTTGAATAAACATGCACAAGTATAGGGTGACAGTTGAGGGAATATAAGGAAAGCAGATGAAATCAAATGCCCATACATCTGTCTCAAAATACAGAGGCAGTTGGAAAAGAAATAGCAGATCAAACTCTCGATTCACTGAAGGCAAAATAATGCATAGACAAACTAGGAACTAGAAACTTACAAAAGTCGGACGTCTCCTGGGCAAGGAATCCACCAAGGGATGATTATGGTCCCTCGCGAATTTTCTAACTACCCATCTACCAGGCTTTTCTCTCTTAATCAGCATCATTGCTGTACAAGCTTCCCTTCGTCTATCCCGTTTTTGACTGGAAACCTTTGCTGAATTGTGACTGTATATTCCTCTGCATCCAAGTCCACGGGATATTATTGATCCATCTCTCTCAGACTTACGTGATGACAATACACGAGTAACAAATCCTGTCCGTAAAGCATACTCATCATAATATGCCCTTGCAGCTCCTTCAGATTCAAACACCATATCTTCATATGGTTCTTGGCCTTGCTCAACTTCGCATAGACTTGTGTCCCCACATCCAGAAGTTTGTAATCTTCTGGTGCCATCATCAACCAACATTTCCACATCCACTGAGGGACAACATTAGATTCTCATTCATCTCATTTATAGATTCTCATGGCAAGTTTGTAAGTAAAACCCATTTGTTTTACATTGTGCCAGCAAGAATATGTGACCCAGAATTCACTAATAGCTAGTTTGGGAGCTGTGATTTGATGAGAAAAGAAAGGAAGGTGACAAGAAGACGTCTTTTTTAACGTTTGGAAATCTTTGAGGGACAGAAAATGATGGAAAGCATATCATTCGGACGGATGAGCCCCTACTGCTTTGGTTACCAAAGTTTTCCACCCACAAAGGAAAAGCTGAGAATGCCAAATAAAATTTTTCTAGATACCAATTTTGTCCTCAAAAATGTATGGAACAAATTTTTATTGACATATATATATCCAAAATCATCCCTTTTCTTACCTTAACTCCCAAACAACATTAAAATCCCTTCTCTTCTTTTCTCTTCTTTTCATTTCTTTCATAACTTAACATTTCCCATCTTTTCTTTTGTAACCTAAACTCCCAAACTAGCTATAAGGGAGTTTGAATAACTAAATTGATAACTTATTCGAAGGCCTTGAGTAAATACATATTTCGTCAGCCTGGTGTGTTTATGCCCAAATAAGGCAGTGACAGAACTTTGACAAAGCAAATGAAACAGAATTCACCAGACAAATGTCATCAAATTATACAGTAAATATATCATTTGGAAACAAGTTTCTGATACGCTATTGTGGGGAAAAAAACCAGAAATATGTGCAATCACTTTTCAAATATCACCTTTTCATCATTGAATTATAGTTATTAAAAGTCCCAACATACACCTATTAACATGAATGAAGACGGGAAGACCAAACACTCTTTCTCGTATGCACATAATCCATCAGACTAATTAATTTGCTAAAACTAGTGACAGAGTGTTAGTTTCAACTCCATTAATTTGTTCCCAATTAAACACATAGCAAAAGTGCAACAAGATTCCAAATTAAAATCCTATTCTTAGTATACTCAACCAAAATGAGGCTGACCCAAATTATTTTACCCATATTTTCATTATTCTTTCATTTTCTCACTGTCCTTAAGCAACTTAATAAGCCCAAGACATGAAATTCATCTGATAATGAAATTAAAACGAACTACTTGAACAATTGTCTAAATAATTGAACAAAATGCCAAAGAATTGGTGAAAAAGTAGCATGGAATTGTGCTGGTTTCTAGAACAATGCACTGGTCATTTATGTAAAAACTGAACTTCTTTGGTGGAATTACAAACAAAACTCAAAAGGGTACTCAGTAAACTAATGAAATTTGCAATTAAACAGCATATAGCAATCCAAGAAAAGGGGAAATTTTCAAAGGAAGAATTTTGTATAGAACAAAAACGAAAGTACGAGACTTTACCACCGTTACTATGAAGCTCTAGACTCTTTACCCTCCTCAAGAAAATTCTGTTGTGTTTCTTTTTTCCGGAATTGATTGAATTAAGTGCTTGAAGAAGAGGCTTTGGGCTTCTGAATTCTCATAGATCCTGGGTTTGAAGAGAGAAGAAGAACCGTACTGGTAATTGGCGTTCTTAGTGTAGTTTAAGAGTGTGCATATATATATATGGGATAATTTCAGATACCTCCCCTGAGGTTTCTGACAGTTTCACTCCCCTCCCCTGTGGTTTCAGAAATACCACAAACCTCCCTTGTCAGATTGTGAGGTCCCATTTCTTACGTCATTGGTGCCACAAAGACTTAAATACCCTCACAAGTTTGCTAATATTTCGTGATTATCTGGAAAAATTTAGTTAAATTAGTTATAAACACAATTAATGTAATTAACGAAAAATTAGAGTCCTAACAACCAATATAGAAAAGGGCCTTCGTAAATTTGTTTAAATATGAATGCAATTTTCAAATACGTTATTTTAATTTTCGTAAATTTGTTTAAATATGAATGCAATTTTCAAATACGTTATTTTAATTTTCGTAAATTTGTTTAAATATGAAAAATTGATTAAATAGCGCATTAAATACAAAACCTGCCAGTTTCTCATAAAGAGCTGGTATGTTATAGGCAATTTCTTTTTTTTTTTTTAACTTTCACATATTTAATTTATGTTAAATACAAAACATATTAGTTTTCCTTTGGGCACTATTTAACCAATTTTTTCCATAAAGAGCTGGTATGTTTCCCATAAAGAGTTGGTACAAAACATACTATAAACCTGCCAGTTTCCCATAAAGAGCTGGTATGTTATGAGCAATTTCTTTTTTTATTTTTAACTTTCACATATTTAATTTATGTTAAATACAAAGCATAATAGTTTTCCTTTGAGCGCTATTTAACCAATTTTTCCCATAGAGAGCTAGCATGTCTCCCATAAAGAGCTGATACAAAACATACTACAAAACCTGTCAATTTCTCATAAAAAGTTGGTATATTATGCGCTATTTCACCAATTTTTCATATTTAAACAAATTTATGAAAATTAAAATAACGTATTTGACAGTTGCGTTTTTATTTGGAAGAATGCATTCCTTGGATGTATTTTTCACCCTGTGGAAAGAGATTCAAAAATCGTCACCCTTTGAGAAGTTAGTTTAAAAACTCCTTCTTTTTGGGAATTTACTCCTTGTTAATGCAGCCACTATATTTATTTTTTGGTATTAATTTTTTTTATGGTTTATGATTTTCTTATGTTTTATCAAAAAGTTAATAACTATTGTAGTTACAATTATGGAGATGTTAATTTGTCGTATGTGTAATTCTTTTATTTTAGAAGAATTGTTATATCAGGGGTAAATTTGAAATTTAATTACATTTAATTCCGAAACACTCATCAAACCAAGTATCAGGAATTGGAATGACGCTAATTCCAATATGTGAACCAAGTTAGATATTGGAATGAAAAGTTTAATTCCAAAACCGGAGTCTATGATTCCATTTCCATTTCCGATTTCAATCTGTAAAACAAGCAGTCCCTTACTCTCATAAATAGCCTTCTGAACTGGGCGTTGCATATGGACATTAGAACTGACTGCTAGAAAGAGCCGTTGCCTTCCATTTTGTTCACTATTGACGTTCAAACCTTAATGAATGCATTGGTCTCACTTACACCCCCTCAAGTTTTATTGTTCTTAAATTCCCTGTTTTTTCTTCACATGAGATTAGCTCATTAATGCAAGATAATGAGGGCGTTTGTGGCACACACTTGTTTCTCTCTCCATCTACTGATTTTTTATTGTTTGTATTTTTAAATTGGGTCTATTTTGACATTGCCTATTTAGTTTTAGGGGAGGTTTGTGGTATTTTTGAAACCACAGGGGAGGGGAGTGAAATTGTCAGAAACCTAAGGGGAGGTATCTGAAATTATCCCTATATATATATATATATATATATATATTTACAACCTAATCTATCCTATTATACAAGGAGGAAGTCTAAAAAGATTGTGTAAGGGCCAAGTTTAAGGCTGTGTAAGGAGCAAACATGTATATAGAGATTGTGCAAGGGGCTAGTCTAAAGAGGTTGTGTAAGGGACTAATAAGGAGAACCTAAAGAGGTTGTGTAAGGGTGAATCTAAGGCTGTGCAAGGGATAAACATGTATATAGAGACTGTATAAGGAACAAGTCTAAAGAGATTGTATAAGAGACTAACAGATGTACAGATTTAAATGGATCAAATGGATATTTTGGCACCTCCATTAGATTTTTTTCACTGCAGGTGGAAGTCGAACCTCCGACCTACAACCTAAAGAGGAATTTAGTCTTTTTTGGTAGCCACTAAGTCAAAACTTAGTGATTGTGGACCTTTGGATTCCCTCGAGTGAATCTCCATCGTTAGTTTTGCATAGTGCAATCACACTTACAATGGTCACACACTTGACAATTGAGTTATTATATTTAGGATTAATCTCAAAAACTCTCCTTAAGGTTTAATTAGTTTTGCACTTTACTTTCTAATGCTATTATTTTATCACTCTATCTCGTAAATCATTAATCAATTCTAACCTTATGTTACAGAAATATCAAACATATATTTATACCTCTAGGGATTAACTCCAATAAGTTCCCTTAAGATATAGCTTGTTTTGCACTTTGTCTTCTAATATCATTTTTCTCTTAAATTCGTCCCTAAAACCATCAATTTGCTCTGCATCTTTGTTGTTGTCCGCTTTTCATAATCTTTCTTTTTAGTTTTTTATTGGTTATGTTTTATTTCAAGCCAAAGGTCATTGGTCACTTTGCTTCACCAAGGGAGGTGTGGTCAATTTTTCAAGCATGGAGGGTACGAAGTAAAATTATCAGTAACTATGACGGAGCTTTTTGAAATTATTTCTTAAGAAATTGTACTAGACAATCTTTTTAATTTTACTGGAAGTGGGGTAGGCTTCACCCTACTTAGAAATGGAACCAAGCTGCGGTTCATTTTGGTTGAAGAAAAGTTTAGGATGGAGGGAAAATTATCTCATTTCAGTGTCAGAGCATATTATTAATACATGTTAAACAATTTACTGTAATACTCACATCGTAATTACCTATTAATAAGAGACTGCTCGAAGCGAGACTTAAACTCGAGTTTCTTTTAGGTAATACAAATTAGCCTTACCAATTGAATCAATTCTGATAGGCTATAGTTTGTTGTCCAACATGTTTCATCTAAAAGTATAGCGACTTGCGACATTATTAGGCTCATGTTTTTCTTTAATCCCAAATAATTGAATAGTCGCTTGACGTTATAAGTTAGATTGTTCTTTTTTTTCTTTTTTTTGGGAGAAAAACATGATTTCTTAATTAATTAAGACAAGATTACAGAGTCCTAGTAGATATTGCTAAACAATGCGCACTATCAACAACCTACCTAGAAACTTTTACTATCATAACACTACTAAACTTGCCAATTGAAGAAAGGATATCATCTAAATTAGGATTGAGGTACATTGGAGATTTCAAGATGCCTATCAAATACTGGAGCAGTAGCAAGAAGCCTGTGTTGATAGAAACCATAACTAGTTCGATGCTATGCATATATACTTGAGTGCATGTAGACACACCATAGCCTCTACTTGTAACCCATGTTTTTAAACTCGGATCGGACCGGCCAGTTGAATAAAAAATTGGCTAAATTTTGGTCCGAATTCATTCAAAAAATCGTCCTGAATAAAAACTGGTCAAAACCGATCAAAACCTGATTTGATCGGGAATTGGAAAGAACAGTAAGAATCGGATTTGTTTCATTTGTTTGCTCTTTTGCTTTTTCTTCTTCACTCACGGATGCTTCTATGGTGGTAATCTTGCAAGAGCCTTTCATAGTTGCCACTATAGTTGCTAGATCTGGAACTTAAAAAAAAAAAAGGATTGCTAGATCTAAAATTTTTTTTTAAAAAAAAAGGAAATGATGAATCAACAAGAAGATGAAAACAAAACAAGGAGTGGATCGGAATGGAAAACAATTCCATGTGTGTTTGTGAATGTTTGCAGTCGATAAAGGGCAAAAGAAAAAGGGAGAGAGAGAGAGAGAGAGAGCATTAGATAGGAGACGAATGGTGATGATTTCAAAAATGAAACAAAACAAAATATTAGAAAAAGAAAAAAAAATGCAGACGTACACAACTAGAACTAGAGGTCTGGAACGCTTTGGATGAGTGATGACAAAGAAAGCCCAGCAAAGCTATTGACGGCGGGGAAGAAGAAATGAAAGGGATTTCCCCTTTAAATCTAAACTTTTTACATATTGCATTTTGACCCCTAAATGTTTTGAATAATTGTAACTACACATAAATATCTTTTATTATGAACTCTTATGAACTCTGGCCAAAGGATTTAGAACTATTTACATGTACATTCTTAATTTCATTATAAAAAATGAATGGGAATATATATATGACATATTTATGATGTCATCCTATTCGACCTCCGATCGAATCCGGTCGAACCCATTGACCTCTAATCTCTGAGATCAACCAAGTCAATACTTGGTTCAAGTCTTAAAACATAGCTTGTAATGGGAACGGCACATGAATGTTCGTGGCCTGCTAGTGCATTGAACTCTAGAGCTATCCTTAATGATCCAAGCAGTTGCATTATAAGGATTAGTATTAGAGGAGAATGATCCATCAATGAGTGCAATAGCTTGGCAAGGTTGACCTTGAAGCTCATCATGATTAAAGTGCACAGAAAGATTCCCACGTACTATTCAATGCCTATGAGTGACCATCACAGAATTGCCAATATCATCAACATCATTCTGGAATGGCTGCTTGCAATGTTTCATAACAAGAACATCTTTTGATACTAGTTGAGGGTTGAAAGGGAGCACCTCCTAGATGAGCCGGTTCTTTGCCGACCAGATTTGCCAAAGTATGTAAATAGATAGCAGAACATCATCTTGTTGTGGGGCAAGTAAAACCCATTGCTTTAGCCACTGCACTAAGGAAATTGGATTCCCAATATCAAAATTGAACCACAGAGGGGATGCTCTCCATTCTCGCTTTGAAGATTAACAATCCAAAAATAAATGTGCAGTTGATTCTTCACAAAAACCACGGTGCAAACATAGAGGTGATAGACAGCAATTCCTCTTAAATAAGCTATGATTAGCCAAACAAATTCCATGGAGTAAAACCCATTGCTTTAGCCACTGCACTAAGGAAATTGGATTCCCAATATCAAAATTGAACCACAGAGGGGATGCTCTCCATTCTCGCTTTGAAGATTAACAATCCAAAAATAAATGTGCAGTTGATTCTTCACAAAAACCACGGTGCAAACATAGAGGTGATAGACAGCAATTCCTCTTAAATAAGCTATGATTAGCCAAACAAATTCCATGGAGTAACCACCATATAAAAAATTTAATTTTTTATGGGATTGGTAAGGACCAGAGCTTCTTTCAAATAACTTCACCAATGGTATCCTTTTGAGTGATAGGAAGATGTTGACGAAATTTGGCCTCTCCTAGCTTCCCGTGCCTGATGATAACGAGATTTGATGGGTATAAAGGCCTTGCTTATCAAACTTCCAAATCATAGAATCTTATCTTCCTTATGCCAGGATATGCATTGCAAGAATTTTGCTTACTACTTCCTCTAGAAATAATAGCCTGATCAAAGGTTCCCTCTATTGCCTATTAAAATCATTGATATCAGAGATTTTCAAAGTTAGAAGGTGGTTAAGATCTAGGAGCCCCACGGGAGGATTTTCAATTTGAGGGATCCAATTGGCACCTAGGTTTACAAAATTACCACTAAACACTTTCCACCAAACCCTCCCGAAGCAAGTCCCTGTCCAACAAAATACTTATGCCGGAATTTGAAGCGCAGTACTTAACCTTAAGGAAGTCCTACTCTTTGTAAAATTTTGCAACAAATAATTGGCTAGAAAGCGAGTAAGGATCCATTACTACATAGAAAAATTTCTTTTAAAACTGAATTCTCCAAGCACATCAAAAGAAGAAGAAGAAGAAGAAGAAGAAGAAGAGGAGAAATTGCTTTCCCCATTATTGTAATTGAGCATGCTTGCTTCCCTATTGTCCCAAAAACCAAATACTGTTGCATTTTCAAAATTCATATTTACTTTGTCATTACTATATCTAAGTGCACAAATCGTTTACAAGTATATTTTCACAATTATAATATTTCATAATGTATTTCTTTATTGATTTGTGTATATAGATCTTTGATTTCCTTTTTATCATATGTGAAACAATAGAGATTAACATTGTGGAAATGAAAAATTAATGAAGGACATTGTTGCAAAATCATTTCAACAGTTGTATTAAGTTATCTAAATTAGTTTTAGCGCATGTTTTATAGCTATCACACAAAGGAAACCCTGCCTATTATTAGATGCAAGTTATATAGATAGACCAACTCCTTCAAATATTTCATGCATAGCATATTTTTCTCCTGAATAAAATTTGTTATATGATCTATTAAGGCATTAACTAATGTTTCTTTTATTATTGACACTTTATAGATTTGTATCAAATATATGGTTTGGTGCTATTCTCTTCAGTGCAATCTTACTTGGAAAACTCTTGTTATGGAGGTACTTTACAACCATCATATATGGTATTGTTTTTTACTGCATCCAATTTCCTTCTATTTCATCCATACTTCTTTTCAAGTTTTTTCTTTGGTTGTCCCTTTCAACAAGGTTTTAATGCTTTTTTTTTTTTGCACGACAGAAGTGGCAATATCTTCCTATATATATATTTCACTAATTTTTTCCTTGTGATTATTTGACTTTGCAAACAAAGGAAATATTGAAGTTAACTGTAGCATAAGGGAGATCTGGAGATGATTAAAATGTGCCCAGTATTATAACAAAGAAGGTTGAATTCAAACAAATTAAAGAGATTATCTTTTGATAAAATCTAGTAATGTTACAAAACACTAACCTATAATCTATTGTAAACTTGTAGAAGTTTCATATGGGTGTTGCATTGTGGGCTGCCCAATCTTTAGATCAATTGAGTGTTATTTTTTAAAAATATATAAAAAAAAAAAAAAGAAAAGAACTATTATCAATTTAATATCACTAAATACCTACAATCAAAGGGGAAAAAAAGGTAAAATTGAAACTAGGTGAAAAACTTTGCCCCAAGAATCAAAAAAAAAATGAAAAGGAGAATTTTGAGTGCAATTATGCACAAGTTCGAAATCACAAATATGCTGTAGGATTTCTTCAATATAGAATACTCAAAACTATTATAAGCTGCAACTTTTGAGGGTTGAACAAATCTTGGACAGTTCAAGAAGTTTGCACTTTGATTTGGAAAGAGAAGCCTTATTTAATTTTTTTTCTTATTGAGACTAAGTGCAGAGTTTTTTTTCAAAGGTAAATTTGTTGGCACAAAAAATTATGCGTAGCGAAAGTAATTTTAACACATATAAAAATATGTAGGAAGAGAAGGAGAACAAACACACAAACAAATACTCAATAATAACAAATATCAAATCGTAACCTTTCGTTGACAACAACTCACAAATCTCAACTATGAGAGTTTTTCTCGAACCTATTTTTCAAGACTTGACTCGACTCAACTCAACTCTTTAAAACTTGACTCAACTCTTTAAGTAATAATCTACTAAACTAGTAGTATTTATAAACTATAAAGTTTCCTAAAACAAATACAATTGTAAATCGAAACTTATTTGGAAATTGACTTGAAAACAAGCCTCAACAAGCGGGACAAAGGTATGTTCAAGATTGGTTTGAAAATTAAAAGGAATATTTGAACTTAACTTGTATTTGAAAATTTTTTGAAAGAAACTGATCAAGTTTGGCTTGAAATTTTAGACATATGTTCACAAAAAGTTTGGTTTGGATTGTTAAAGTATCGAATCAAGCACATACAATCAAAGTTTGGCTTGGCTTGAAATTTTTTTTTGTATTATATAGAAATTTTTACCCTAATGTGTTACTATTTGTCCCTTAGTTTTTGTCGATATTCAAGAAATCTATTACCATGAATTAGGGATGTGATTATAATTGATTATGCCTATTCAAGAGACAAGAGTATATTATATGCTTACTATATTAGAAGATAAGCAATACAATGAAAGGAAATAATTGGAGTTAAGGAAGAAAATTATAGTTATATTTTTATGAAATTTACCTACCTGTTCCTGAATATATCGAGTCAGACAACATGAAAATTGTGATTGGTTCATTAATATTTTCGAACTTGAAATCATGTTTGGGTTTGTATTGAAAGGAATGAGATTGAACGAGCCTAAGTCGAATCGAGTTTAAGTCGAATCTCAAGTTGCTTGGTTTGATTTACAACCCTACTTGAGATTTCCTAATCTAATATAGAAACTAAACAAATAAGACAGCAAAAAGGATTAGAAAATTAGATACTTTGACAGCTTGGTTTAATTTCCTTCAATATTATACATTTTCTTGATATAGCAAAACAATTTTTTAAGAAACTTGATACCTCAGTTCCACTTAGTGCTGTTAATCGAGCTGAGTATTTGACTGCCGAACTCGAATCGTACTTAATTCAAGCCAAGCTCGAGGTCACTCGACTAAGCGAACCAGCCTTAAAATGTGCTCAAACTTGGCTTGTCACATGGGTCATATGACTTGAGCTCGAGCTCATGCTCGACTTGTTTATCACAAACAAGCCGAGCTTGCACGAGGTCGAGCTCGAAATTTTTGCCTAACAGTTTTAATGTCAATTTTAAGAAACAAATGCCACTCCCTGTCTAAAATCAACAAAACTTGCTAAATTACCAATGCAATGCCATTCACAATCACAAAATAAAATGTCAAGAATACGCAAATTCCAACCAAAATTCATTCGAGACAAGATATAACACAAACTCCAGGAATAAAAGTCAACAAATACACAATCTCTAGAAATAAAATGTCCGGAATAAAAGTCAACTTATACACAAACTCTAGCCAAATTCCATTCGAGACAACATCCATAAAAATCATAAGACCAAAACAGGATTTGATTCAATTGAACCAATACACAAATTGCAGCCAAATAACTATATAAAACAATTTTAGATAACTAAAAATGTGTCCAACTTCACAAATCACAAGAAAGGTGTAGCTTCACAAGTCCAGCTTCAACTTTCACAAGAAAGGTCCAGCTTTACTTGACAAACAAATTCAATAAGAAACAGCATCACATATTCAAGAAAACAGCCTTTAGATGTCTAGAAGATCAATTTCTTCAATTGTAGATGATTCAGGAATATCGAATGGTTCTTGCAAAATGAAAACAAAAAAATTACAACCCCTAATAAGGTAAAATGAGGTACTAAAATAAACTAGTAGTAGAAGATATATTTTACTTACACGAGACTTGTTTTTTAACCCATGAAAAGTGAAGATCCAATTATTGCCACAAAGTAGCATTTGCACTGTTTCAACTGACATAGAAGCACACCAATCATCAATTATTCTACCACCAGCACAGAAAGTAGATTCAGAGGCCGCGGTTGTAACTGGAATAGCGAGTACATCACTTGCCATTCTTGACAATATAGGAAACCTCCATCTTTCCCCTTTCTATCAACCCAAGACATCAAGATCTGCATTTGCATCACAAAACATACCTGATCTCTTCCAAATAGACATCTAAATCTGATTTTTCAGGGGGAGCCTTTTCAATTTCACTAACAATTATTTAAAATTTTTCTTTCCCAGTTAGAACACTAATTCTAAGCTTTTTAGCAACCCCTTGGGTAGATTTACTTGTAATTTCTGCATTTTTTTCATTTTGTAGCTACCCTCTATGGTTCCTCACTTTGAGATGAGATGTAAGCATCCACATATTCATTATAGAGTTCATAAAGAATGCATCTAATCTCATCAATACACCTAGGAGCTGCATCCTCTCCATAAATAATTGGAAAAGTATGATTAACAAGAACCATTTTATACCTTGAATCAAGAATAACACCCAAAGATATCAAGACATTGCTTTTCCCCCAATACTTGTCAAATTTTTGTGCCATACTTTCAGCCATAGACATAATATGATTAGAAAAAGCGAAAGTTTTTTCATTTAACAGCTCCTTAATCTTATACAACTCTATAAGAAAAAGATTAGAAGTTGGGTAATCGGATCCAAAAATGATATTGGCATTCTCATAAAAAAAAACCCAAAAATTTGCATACTTCTTCAACTTTCATCCACTCATACTCACTTGGGACATAGTGAAACTCAGGATCAATGTTCCCAATCTTGGAAATACATCCCTAAACTCTAGAGCCGAAACCAACATCAAATAGGCATTGTTCCACCTAGTTGGAATAGGTGCTATTCCACCTAGTTGGGCAATCCAAAATGAGCTTTTTAGAAGGCAATTGAAACTATTTTTTTATTTTGACAAAATCATTGAAAAGAGACTCTGAATTTTTCAAATACTTAATCCCCTCTCAAACAACATCAATCACATCAACAATTTGATTAAACCCATCTTGAACAAGTAATGTAAGTACATGTGTACAACACCTGACATAAAATTTTTTTTCTCCAATGCTTAACCTTTTCCTTAGAGAGAAATCCTCTTTAAATCTTCTAATGCATACATCATTATAAGAAACATTGTCCACAGTTATAGTATAAACTTTATTTTCAATCTCTATTCAAGAAAATACTTACTTAAAGTATTGGCAATAATTGTTAGAAAATTGGCTTAATTTATTTTCGGTAGATCTCTTAGTTTGTGTGGAAGTAATTAGTTTTCTAATTAGTTTTAGTTACTTGAAAAAATAGCCAAGAAATTTTCTATTTAGTTTAGAATTAGATGTTATTTCCTATTCTGTGTAAGTCTAGGAATTAAAATTGATTTCCTATTGTTATTTGATTTTTTGGCCAAATAATATTCTCTAAAAATAGGTGGGTTGACATACTACAAAGAGACACACAAGGAGTACAAAAGAGTAACATGTAACCTTATACATGGGGGTGAGAGAGGGTTCTTAGGAGATGAGAGATGGCATAAAATGATTAGGTTTGCATTCAAGTTGTATTCTTGTATAGGGTTTTCCTCTCATAATAAAGAATGGATTTCTCTCCGTTGACGTAGGTTCAATAGTGGAGCTGTACCATGTTAAATATTATGTGTTATTTATTTTTCATACTTGTGGCTTGTTTGTCATTAAATTGTTGTGTATTTAATATCTCAACAGTTATTTATTCGGTATTTGGTTCCTAACAAATGGTATTAGATGTTGGTTGTGAAACTGGGCTATTCAAAAGTACTTGGATCCTAACAAACTGAATGGTTGGATCAAGAATTTGATTGTTCAAGGTTGGATCCTGGTTAACTATTGAGATCAAGTGGATTGGTAGCTGTCACCAATTAAATAATTTAATGGGTGATATCCTTATTTCAATGGTTTAATAAAAAACATTGATAGTGAAAGATGGGAAGTCGAAAAGTATAGAGACACTTGACGGTGAATCTAAGTAGGTGATTCAAGAATCAAGAAAAAGATAGAATTCAATGTTGATTTTCGACGTGAATCGGTGGAGACTTTCTCACACATCCAACCTTTGATATTTCATTCTGATAGATTTTAGATTTTGATTATATTTTTGGGGTGGTGTGACACATGTCCCAAAGAAACAAAAAGATCTAATTTTCATGCGCAAGAAAACTCTGACAATTACGAGTTTTTTTCATTTTAGGTGGAGTCTTAGAAACCACACGTGGCGAGACAGTCCTGAGAATGGGAAGAAGTATGATGACTTTACCACTTGATTGCCTCAATGATCAGGGTTAGAACTCATAGAAAGGAATCCCGGATTGTAAGTGGTGGTGAAAAGAAATCCTGCAAAGAGAGATGGTGAATTGAGTCACCTTCTCACGAGTCAACTGAAAGTTGGATTCGGAGTAACTACACATGTTTATTTGTCGATTGAATCAATTTAGTATCAGAACTGTATTGATTCGGGTGTGTAGTTCGGTACCATATTATTTGGTAGTTGAAGACAAATGGTTGTTAAAAGAAATTTTTGCCAATGTAGAGATTTGTTAGAAATTTGGTTTAATTTCTTTTAGACAGGTCTCTTGTTTTCTGTGGAAGTAATTAGTTTCCTAATTAATTTTAGTTACTTGAAGTAGTAGCCAAGAAATTTTTTATTTAGTTTAGAATTAAAAGTTATTTCCTATTATGTGCAAATTTAGGAATTAGAATTGATTTCTTGTTGTTATTTGATTTTTTAGCCAAATAATATTATCTATAAATAGGTGGATTGGCATACTACAAAAAGACATACAAGGAATGCAAAAGGGGTGCTTGAGAGATGAGATATGGTATGCAAGGGTTGGATTTGGATTCAAATTGTGTTCTTGTATAGGATTTTCCTCTCATAATAAAGAACGGGTTTCTCTCGGTGAACGTAAACTCAATGGCGGAGTCGAACCACGTTAAATATTATATCGTTTATCTTTCATGCTTGTAGTTTGTTTGTCATTAAATTGTTGTGTACTTGATATCTCAATAGTTATTTATTCCATACTTGGATCCTAACAATAATTACTCCTGTGTGAGGAGGTGGGACATTACAAATATTTAGGACCCTTTTTTGCAACACCCAATCACAATCAACAAAATGCCCTGCCACAACCATGTATTGAATTTTTTGATTAGATTTCCACAAATTTGTAGTTATGCTAACCCTGTTGGCACCTTTTAATATATTTCTCAACCTTCTCTTTTCAAGCATATAAGCAGTCATACAATCTTCCTTTATTGTTTGCCAGTTAATTTTTTTATAAAACGGAGATGTAACTTTCATGAATTTGTTAAACACAATATGGTCCAACATAGAGAAGGGATGGATATTCATGTACAAGAACCATATGAGCTGCTAACTGTCGTACCTTAGCGTGATCATAGGAAAAATTATTTATAAAAATTATATCGTTCGAGGGTCTTTCAGTGAAGAATATGACTTGTTGCCTCTTTCGCTTGTCCTCCTCAAGATCTAGCTACTTTTGTAGACAATTTTTGAAGTGACGCTTGTGTTGAGAAGCAGCTCCAGATGCACTTTTGGCGAATAGCTCTTTGTAATGATTGCACTGCACTTTCAATGTTCTATCGGCCTACTTTACTATTGTCATGTTGTCCCATATCGTTGACTTCTTTTTCCTTTGCTTTTTTTCAAACAGTTTTGCTCCTTCATCAGGACCTTTTTGCCCTATTTCTGCTCCTTTATTCGACTGCTCTAAGATATCTAAATCTATTTCTTCTTCGCTCATCTCATCAGCATTTTCCTTCACCTCAAATTCTTGATCTATAGCTTCATTTCCAATCTCTATAATAGGACTTGATAATGATCCTTGGTGTGAATGAAATGGAGGAGTGTACATACCTATTTTTTTAAGAAAAAATCAATCAATTTTGCTATTAGCATGATCCAAAAAAAAAGAACATGATTAGCTGGAAAAGAAATAACATGGACAATTGTTAGCATGATCCAAAATTCTATGATATTATAGCACATGGATAGATAAATCCCTCTAAAATATAGCTGATTGTGGATTAACACATGCACATTTTATATTCAGAACATTGATGGTCAAAGGTTAAAAAATATGAAAGCATTAAATAATTTTACTACAAACTAAAGCTTAACAAGTAAAAGGTCGCAATCAAAAATGTCCAAAAGACATTTGGAGATAAAGCTTATGCAAGACATAGATTAAATTGCTATAATTGGCCACAAAAGTCACATGTAATAGTTCAGTCAGGAACTTTAAACACAGAGCACCAAATAAAACACAGCATGCGCGATTACATCTTGAAGTAGATAAACTAGTTATAAATCTCATGACTTGGCAGAGCAAAGACAGCTCCTTTAAAGTAGATAAACTCATTCTACCAATAGGGATTTAGATTGTGAATTGACTCAAGCAACAAGATATATGATTATTGAACTCTATGTCTAAAATTTTTGGACATGTAGATGCAGAATAACATTAATATAAAATTGTAAGGCCAAATAAACAACATTCCCAATTCCAACGGCAGATGATCCTCTCCTCTGTCTAGATAAGGCGTTCTGTCTTCTGTTTTTTTAACCTTCTTCAGTCTTCACACTTGAAATCCACATCACTTTCTTAACCCCATATCCCTAATCTCTCTAGTTTCTCTATATGTATTTCCTTCAACAATGGTCTCCAATGTCCTTCCCCAGGTCATCCTTTTTCTCCAATGCCTCAAGGGTTTCGCTGTGCTAGTCTAGCTTCGATTTTGGAAAATTAAAGGGTAATAGTTTTGTGATTAGAGCTGAAGGGGATGCAGATAGAGTAGAAACTGAAAATGTAGAAAATGAGGAAGAACAGTTTCTTTTCCAAGTTACCACTTTTTCATGATTTAGAAGCCTTCTCGAGAAGGGGAAGTGTGTTACATGTTGGTCATTACCAGACCATTAAAGCACATGCTTGAAACATAGTTTTATGGAAAATTCTACTTACCAAAAATCATGGTGGTAACGGGAAACCAGCCAAATTGGACTAGTTAGTGATTGTTTGCAGTAATTTTTGGTAGAGACTAGAGTGCAAAGATGGTTAAAGTAGCGGCGGTGATGAGTCTTGGCCATGAAAAATGGAGGACTTTGTGATAGTGGTGGATTGGTGGTTGACCATGACAAATGGAAACTTCCGCAGTTCCTCGTGATTGTTTTTGTGGAAAGCAAAGATGGCTAGATGTCCAACATTGTGGTGATGGCTATGATCGGCGGTTCAGTGGTGGTATAGATTGTTAATGGCTGTAGGGTGTGGCAGAGAGGCAGAGGCGAAGTGAAATCGAAGAAGAAGAAGTGAAGATTCGGGAAAAATAACCCTAATCCAAGTTTCTATTCTTTTGATATATGAAATGACATATATGCCCTCCCTTATCAAGCCCATATGAGGTACTCAAATAATGAAGGATCTAAGCTTACTCGGCTCGATTAGTTATCAAGTATGTTTCTAGTTTGAACTCGACTCGTTTACTAAAATTAACGAGTCGAGTTCGAGCCTTATTGAGTCAAGCTCAATCTAGTTTTTGAGCTGCTCGTTCTGTTTAATAGTACTAGTTCCACTAAAGGTATTAGGACAAATGTTAGACCTAAAATTATTTGCATAGTAAACCACAGTGAGGTATCAAGATTCCTGCTAAAAGTAATAACTAACTCATGTGAATGCCTATTTATTCATTCATTTCGTATTCATTCTAAAAAAAATATTAGATAATTTGATAATTTCTCCCTCTGAAATCTTTACTAACTCATGTACCAAATTATATTGAACCACTTTTTGGCATTAACATTTTAATAAACTCTGAGTGTGTTTGGACAATAGATTATTTGGGATAATTTTTTTTTTTAAAAAAATACTATACCACTCTTTTTACATAATATATGTGAGAAAAAAGATGGTTGGAAAATGTGTTGATAAGATAAGCAACTAAAACTTGGTAAATAATCTATAGTGTAGTAGGAGGGAAAGCATGAATCGATATTTCACTTTTGCATTCCAATTTAATAATTCAAATACTGATTTAGAAAACAATAGAAAGTATCATTATGTCATAATCATAAAAAAAACACTCCTCAACCCCAAACCTATGGGTATAATCGAGTCGAGTCGAACTTGAGTTAAAAAACTTGGACTCGAACTTTAGCTCGTCGAGTTCTTGAAAGTTAAACTCGAGCTTGAATTCGATTTTATTTTGCATTACTCGAACTCATGCTTATTGAGCCCAATTGAGTTTAAGAAATATAATTTTATATTTTATATAATTTTAAATAAGGGACAAAATAGATATTTCATGCCAATAAATAAAAAAATTAAAAAAATAGATATATATATGTGTGTGTGTGTGTGTGTATGTGTGTGAAGCTCGATTAAACTCGACGACCTTTCGAACTTCACATATTAAGTTTGAACTCGACTCGTCAAGTAGCTCGAGTTCGATCTCGAACTCGGTCAATGCGAGTTTAAACTCGAGTTTTGATCGAGCAAGTTTGCAAGCTACTCGATTAAACTCGACTCGTTTGCATCCCTAGTCACCACACATAAATAACTTTTGTTTTTGTGATATTCCATAAATACCCCTGTGGGGAAATTCTTGAAGAATTTGACATACAATCCCTTATTTTTGGTTAACGATGGAAATGGGCCTAGGTTTGTTTTTCTTCTTTTGACAATGGATTTTAATATTTGTTTTTCCAAGGTTCTTGTACCATTTTTTGGTTGTTTTTTGGAGATTCCAAACATATTTGTGTCATGGAGCCAAAAAAAAATGTTTGTGTCTATATCAATTGTAACAAGTATCAATGAATCAAATTTTAATTTTGCAAAATTTGGAAATATAGGATAGGTATCACTCAAAAATCCAATAGCTTCATAAGTTTTAAGAGAGATACTATTATATTAATTTGAGACATAAGACATGCATATACTTATATTTCTCAACTTTAAAGTTTTTTTAATATTAAATAAACAATTGTTCTCATGAAAAAGGGAATAAGTTAATTTCCCTATATTTATTCGATATTTAATAAATAACCAAAGTTATTAGACCAAAGTTAGTTAAAAAAATAGTTTTAAAAGAAATTCTTCATATAAAAGTTAATACAAAGTTAAAGAATACCTCAATTTAATAATAATAATAATAATAATAATGACGTTTGCCTATTCATTACTCTTGATAAAATATAGGAAAAAACTCCGTTTTATTTCTTAAATTTTCAACCTAATCGAGTTAACATGAACACTAGCACTTGTAATAAATCAATTAAGGATATATAATTGATCTATAAAGTGTTTTTACAAATTTTTCAAACATACATGTGTTTATATAGAAATAAGATTTACATACTTATATATCTGTAAAAATGCATACATACATCATTATATAAGTGTGCGTGCGTGCGTACACGTGTTGCATATACCTGCACTCTATATAAAGATTGATAATTACATAGTAAATCATATTTAAATAATTTATTTGATGAAATTCTTTTGATCACAAATTTAAAAAACAAAATTTTAATATTTTTTACCAAGTAAGTGTTTTCAAATTTCTTATTAGATCCAAAATATCTAACATATTACGTCTAACTAATAGTCATCTAACAATTAAAAAAATCTCTATGTCTAAAAATAAACAAGATGATAGATCTAATAAATCAAAATATAATAAACTAAATCAAAGTTAGATTTTTGTCTTTCTAACTTGTGGATTTGCCTTTATATGCATTTTCCTATAGCCAAATAGGCAAATCTTGCAAATTAAATAGAAATCAAACCCAAAAATCATTTGAAACTACAAATTAAGAGTAAGATTGGATTACCTAAACTTCTTCGTTGTTCAAAGACAATACTTGGCTAATCAAACCCAAATAAGCAAATCTTGCAAATTAAATAGAAATCAAACCCAAAAATCATTTAAAACTACAAACCAAGAGTAAGATTGGGTTACCTAAACTTCTTCGTTGTTCAAAAACAACGCTTGGCTGATCAGAAAAAAAATGTTATCACAACCTTTGATCTCGAAATAAATAGTATATAAAAATGAAAATCCTGCAAAATAGAGCATAGAATTAAAGAAGATTTCAACCAAATCTTCTATCATTAATTTTGAAATGAACAATTAATTTTTTTTAAAGTTTAAGCTAACCTAAACAAGAAGGAAATGTTGAGATAAAGAGAGAGCGGCGCAAGAGACAACAATTGACAGAGCAGAGAAGAAATAAGATTTTTCCCTAATTAAGTGTATATACAGACTTAGAATTTGATTGAACTACTAGGTGAATTAACCATCCGGTCTAATTATATGAATTGAAAAGCCACAGCAACTTGTTTCTTCTTAAATACATCGGTTTTAACGATTAAAGCAATAACGACAAAAAACTTTTGACACTTCAAATTGCTTTGTATGTGTAACTGAAAGAGAACCAATTGAGTTTTTTGCTTTTATTTTCAAAGTTTAATTTTCTTGTCAGAAATTTTTTAGCCTTAGTAATTTTTAGTTGCATATGATGATTTATACAAGAGTAAAAATTTGCATAATACCAATTTTAATTAGTGAAAAGTTTAAAAGTATGATTAAGTTAAGTCATAAAACCCCAATAATTATGATTAAGCATGTCAATGGGCCAGATCTTATCCAAATTCAACCCTGACTCAATATACTTAGGTAGGATTTAAGTTTAATTTATCAAACCCAAACCTAAACCCTATAATAGAGTCATGGGTTTGGGTAAGGTCTGATTTTCTATGATTCATGCCTAAACTCATATCCAAATTAGAACTTATCCAGAATGACTTTTAGATTGAATATAGTAAAACTTCATGACTGTTAGATTAAAGGATACACTCTTAATTTAAGAAAACACTACCTAATCCAACCTAATATTGCATTCAACTTCTTGAATGTTAATTTTATTATTTGAAAACAAAAATCCAATATTATTTATATTATATTTTAGCTCTATATATTTTTAAAATATTATTACTTTAATTCTTCACTATATGTATAGAAAAATACTCATGAATATCTGATGGATATCCAAACCTATGACATTTGGATTTGGATTTACTTTTTCAGACTCATAAGGTTTTGGATTTGGGTCTAACTAAATTTAATAGGTTTGGATCTGAATTAAAGAGATCCAATCCAAATCCAAACCATTGATATGCCTAATTATGATAGCCAAGTCATTTTTTTTTTGGTTAACTATTTTAAGAGCCTCATGTAGTTCCACACCAATCATAATATATATGTCTTCCAATATTGACTTTTAGATTGTTTCCTAGTAAAATATCTTACCCATGTTGGTATATTAAAAGTATCTTTTAAGATTTATTATGAGAAATGGTAGAAAACAAAGATTAATTGTGCTTGGAAATAGGAATCAAATGTATGACATGTATAATAATTCATCTAATGAATTGTCATGGTATCTCATTTAACAACATATTCATTATATCTACGAATTTAATTTGGCAATCATAATTTGCTATTATACGAAAGACAAAATTGTAACAACACCTTTGAAATATCAAATGTGTCACCTCGCCTTACAGTTAAGTTCTTGCCTAGTATATATCTAAATTTATAGTAGCTTTATGAAAATGTGTCTAAATCATATAAATTCTACTAGGGCAGAGGTGCTATACAAACCTCTTTTCTTTTGTTTAAATTTATTTTTTTGTCTTTGATTGATACTATGATCTCTTGTTCTAATTCTTTTATTGGTTTTCTAGTTCTTATAATCATTCTTTGTTCTTGTCATTTCATTTGGGACCCTAGTTATTTTTTTGCCACCTTCCTTCTATCATTACCAACTTGCTATCATTGACCATAATTATATTATTTTGACTAGTATAATCTAAATCTGCAACTCTAATCCCCTAAAGTCGAATTAGAGAAGTATTAAGTAGGAACAACAGCGAGTAGGTTAAAACCAATGCCCATGAGTACTTGATCCGATGATTAATACGATTAGACGATTGATAGGCAATATGTTAGGATTTGATATTGATGAGAAGTTACTGACAGATAATCCGATAGGTTAAGTAAGAGAATTCTAAAAGATAATACCCGACACAGACACACACACACACACACACACATATATATATATTGAGGAATTAATACCTCTATAAAATATGTTTATTCTCTTTAGTTTGGATTCAATTGGCACATATGTTTGTCTTATAGACTATTATTCGTCATGCATTTTACACAACTCTTTGTTGGAAAATGTGGGATAATTATTTGAGTCTTCTTTTGGAATACTGTTAAATTTTCCCTTCATAAAATGTTGAATTTCTCTATGGTTTTACCCAAATTTAAAATTCAACGTAGTGTGTTGATTTAACATGATGTCTACTGATTTTAGTTTGATGAAAACTAATTCTTTTTTTTTTAATTATTCAAATTGGCGGGTAGAGGGTACCCAATGAGTAATTCTAAAACTGAAACGAAAGAATTTGGTAATAAGAGCTCAAACCCACAGGGTTACCTAATAGGGTTTAGTAAAAAATTTAAATATACAAATTACGATTTGGTAAGAGGAATTCTTGAGAGTACCTAATCTCCTACTATCTAAGGATATAATCGAGTCGAGTTGAGTTCGAATAGTGTACTACTTGATTTCAACTCGAGTTAAAAAACTTGAATTCGAACTCGAACTCCAGCTCATTGAGCTCATGAAAATTAAGCTCGATCTCGAGCTCGATTTTATTTTACATTACTCGAGTTTGAACTCGAACTTATTCTTATTGAGTCCAATCAAGCCTAATCGAATTTAAGAAATATAAATTTATATTTTATATAATTTTAAACATGGGACAAAATAGATATTTTATATTAATAAATAAAAAATTAAAAAACATATATATGTGAAATTCGATTAAGCTCGACGAGCTTTCAAATTTATATATTAAACCCGAGTTCGACTTGTCAAATATCTCAATTTGCTCAAATTCGGTCAATGCGAGTTCGAGCTCGAGTTTCGACCAAACAAACTCACGAGCTACTCAATTAAGCTTGACTCATTTGTGCCTTTACCCAAACCCATAACCCGGATTTAATTAGCTTCCTAAATGTGGATAACAAAAAATTCAGCTCCAAAAGTTCAACTTCACCCATAATTACGGGGTTTAAGTGTAAATAAGCATTCAAAAACCAACAACCAGACGAGACCCTCCACTTTCCTCCTCTCTCAGACTGATGGCCCTGTATCGGCGCTTCTCTCGAGTATATGGCACCCTCCACCGCCATGGTCGCCTCGCCGCCGCTGCCACTCTTTCCGGTCACTCCTCCGCCGGCAAAGCGTTTCCACAGCACCCGTCAATTCCCTCATTTTCCAACAGTTTAACCCCATTTGATCCCACAAATTCCACGTACAAACACTTCATTTGCACTCGTTTCTATCCCGAAAACCAAACCCTAGTTCAATTACTTCATTATTCAACCCTAGCAAGCCCTAAGAAGGAGAATGATGACAAGCATAGTGGTAAGAATAATGGGCTGGAAGTATTATCATGGATTGATTTGTATTTACCCAAGAAAATCCGGCCATACGCCCGCCTTGCACGGCTGGATAAGCCGATAGGGACCTGGCTGTTAGCTTGGCCTTGTATGTGGTCGATTACAATGGCGGCAGAATCCGGAAGCCTTCCTGATGTGAAAATGATGGCCCTTTTTGGTTGTGGAGCTTTACTATTACGCGGCGCCGGCTGTACTATTAATGATCTTCTTGACCGGGATATCGATACCAAGGTGATGATTATTAATCTGCAAGAAGTTCAATGATTTGGTTGAATATATGGAGAATTTGTTGATGTTCGTTTTGCTCTCTCTCTCTCTCTCAAAAAAAAAAAAAGAAAAAGAAAAACTTGTTAGCTTCGAATTTAGTTTAGTGACTCGTTGCTAAACTCCCATTTCTCAGCCAGACTTTGGACTGCGTTTTATGTGGTGAATATTTAAGAAGTTGTTCGATATTATTCTAGTACGACGCAGGAATTTGAGTTGAAGATTAGCAACTTTTGTGTCCAAAATTAGTTGATGGTTTTTGTTTTCAAGAAATTTGAATAGTTTTCATTAAGCTTCCATTGCTCTTTTGGTTATTGAATAAGGGCTTGATAAATCTTTAGAGCGCAATATGGGTAGCTCGGAATGAACTTGGTATTGTTAGGCTGATGGTTTGGGAATGAGGGTTTCTTTCCATCTTTGTTTTTTCTCCTTACAAATTCAGTTTATTTGGTTTTATTGTCTGCCTTTTGATCCTCATCTTTTAGCTTCTTTCAAACACTATGTGATGGATAGTTGAAGTGTCATTTTCATTTGTGACCATGATTTTTGAGGATCAACAGCTGAAAAATCTCTTTTTGTTGACAGTTGAGGTTCTTTTGTGCATCTTTTCATCTATTGTCATTGTTTTCTGCACTTTCCCCTTCCTCACGCGAACTCGGTTCCTTAGTTTCCAGCATGTTATAGTGCAGGTAGAGCGGACAAGGTTGAGACCAGTTGCCAGTGGTGCTTTAACGCCATTTCAAGGGCTTTGCTTTCTTGGTTTTCAACTGCTATTAGGCCTTGGGATTCTTCTTCAACTCAATAATTTCAGGTTGTGTACTTTGCATTTGAAAGTTATTTAATTAGTATCAGCCAGTTACAAACTTTTGCAAGTCATAGACTGTTGAGACTTGAGAGAGGAGGCGAAGGAGGAGAGGTAAAAATGAACCTGCCACGTTTAAAAAAAAAAGATTCTGTGTGAAACAATTCAAGAGGATAATTTATGATATAACTAGGGAATAAAGGATGCTTTCAAGAGTGATAAAGGTTGTCTCAGTGATTATATATTTCTTTGAACTACATGGTTGAAGAATGGGATAAAGTTCAAACTGCATACCTAGCCCACAGGCAATGATTAGCTCTACTCTTTGGTGGGGACCTTTGGCTCATGAATTAGTTCCTGTTCAAAACAAGACGGTTAATTGACTATTAGAAACCAACAGAGTTTCATATCATTCATCCTCTATTTGGATGCTCCAAAGGGCTATAATAATCCTATACAATGGGAATCTGCGCATTTAAGTGAATAATAACTTTTCGAATATCAACAGTTTTCTATTGTCTTTGATTTTCTTAATTCTAGTTTGAATTCATGTCACTTGCTTATATTGTGTGTGTTCATCATGCATGACTTCACAAAGTTGTTTTTTCATCTGCTGTAGTATCTTGTTTTTGCAGCCAGATTTTAGGAGCTTCATCCTTATTATTGGTCTTCTCGTATCCCCTTATGAAAAGGTTCACATTTTGGGTATGCATCTGAGTCTTTTTTGTTTGTTGTCAGGATTGCTCTCTCTCTCTCTGTGCGCGTGTGCGTGCATGTGTGTGTGTGTACTGCAATGAGCTTGTGTCAAAAATTTTTAATGTCATCTGACATTGTGTCTCTATTTTTGCAGCCTCAGGCATATCTTGGTTTAACATTTAACTGGGGAGCACTACTTGGTTGGGCTGCTATTCGAGGGAGTCTTGATCCCGCAGTTGTGCTGCCGCTTTATGCATCTGGTGTATTTTGGACACTTGTGTATGATACAATTTATGCACATCAGGTACTTAGACATATTTTATGAAGTCTAGTTGTGATACTTGTCACCTGGCAGGTGTGTTCATATTTTATCCTTGTATATATTTTTTATGTCTCATTGGTTTTAGATATGATATAGGGATAGCTTTTGTTGCTGCCTGATACTATGGTAATGATTTAAGTACTGCTTCTCCAGGATAAGGATGATGATCTTAAAGTTGGTGTTAAATCGACTGCCTTGAGGTTTGGGGATTCAACAAAAGAGTGGCTTACTGGATTTGGACTTGCATGCATTGGCAGTCTTGCCCTCAGTGGACTGAATGCTGAAATTGGTAGAAATTCACCTTTTAGTCATACTCTGCAGTTGGCCTGTAGTGGCAATAACATGTCATCTCTTCCCCTCTCCCCTTTCTTCCTATATAGAGTTATAAGTTGTTTTGTCTCTCAGCCTCATTTTCTCTTTTACTGTTCTTGGAGCAGGATGGCCATACTATGCATTTTTAGCTGCTGCATCGAGCCATTTAGCTTGGCAGATACGGACAGTTGATTTGTCATGTCGTGCAGATTGCAACAAGAAGTGCGTGTTACCCATAGAGTTTTGTTATCTAGTTTGTTAAATTATAAGTTTGACCATTTAACTGCTGCTTCTTGTTCTTTAAATTCATTGATATCCTCTTGGAATAGAAGATAATTGCTTCCCTCAATTTTTGAGTAAATCTGATTTCAGGGCATGGTAATATTGCAATTTTATTTTAGTAGTTTTGTTTAGTCAATTGATTTACGAAGGTGTTTTATATGTGTAGCAGTTTATAATTGAGTTTTTTTTTTGTTCTTTTCTTTTTGGGCCTATGCAATCGAATGCTGTGACTTAATGACTTACTTGTTTGTCTCTTCTTTGTCTCTAGATTTGTATCCAATAAGTGGTTTGGCGCGATTGTCTATAGTGGCATTCTATTTGGACGACTCTTTTCTTAGTGGTATGGATACAATATTCAAGGTAAACTGGTGCTTATAATTGGCCTTTGAAAACTATTGACAAAATCTGCATTGTATTCTTTCAGGTTTGGTATAATTTCTTAACTGAATTGTCAATTATGCATATATACCTTAAGTCAAATAGACTGCGAGGGCTGCTGAGTAAGGTACTGAAATTTCTGTCCTCTTTCTACTCTTTTCTCGCTCACTCTCCCATGTGTGTGTCTGGGGTATGTGTCTGTATTAGTAGTGGATTTAATCTCATGAGATTTATTTTTGTTATGTTATATTGTTGGACTGGAGCTTATTTTTCCTACTCTGTTTCTTTTAACCAAATTAGTTTTGAGTGCTTGACTATGATGTAACCACAGAGTTCTTTCACTGCTGATAGTTGAATTGTTCCTGAAGGATTATAATATCTGCATGGGCTTTTGAGAGTTAATGCATGGAATGTGTTTTAGACTTTATTGACTTGAATTCGATATATGCTTTTGGTCTACAATTTGGCAAGTTGATGAATCATAGATTAAAGGGCAAGCAGAACTCTAAATTCTAATATGCTCGTGGTTGGGAGAATAGGCTCAAACTTTATTTGGAGGGAACACCTTAAGGCTGGATACCAACTTGTATTGCAAGTTGATGACTTGTAGACTAAAGGGCAAAGCAGAACTCTGAATTATACACATTGACTTTAGCAGGTTGATGACTATGAGCAAAAAGAACTCTGAATTCTAAGGCTTGTGCTATGCTTGAGTTTGGGAGAATAGGCTCAAACTTTATTTGGAGGGAGCACCTTAAGGCCGAATATCTACTTGCATGAAAATATTAAGTTAATATTACCTCTATCCAATTGAAGGCAAAATTCGATTGTGAAATATGAACTCATCCACATTTATGCATTTAAGTGCTGAAAGTACTCAATCATTGATGACATATTTTTAAGTTTCTCATGTTGAACTGAAATTTTTAAGTTTCCTTGCCATTGACTAACAATGTAAAGGAAAGGATGACGTTCAAACTGAACCACCTGATATAGCAAGTCTATCTGTCAAGATACATGGTCTTCAGCATGTGGTGTGATCTAAAATGAGCTCTGATTACCATTTAATGGTGGTGTTATTTGTTTTATAGCCCTAATGTCGGATAGTTTTTCTTAGAAAAGCATGTGTAGAATAACAAGTATATTCCCAAGATATGAGACAGAGGTATTATATACTAAGAGCTTGCATAAGCTAGTTAGCATTACAAAGTACGATGGGATGCACTTTATCACATCCCTGACTCCCGGCCCTGGATTGTGCTTTAAAAATTTGTTCATCTCAAAAGTGAATTCAGTCTTCACCTTCTGTCTGACTAGGGAAAAATACTTTTTAAGGCTTTACTAGGAAGATTTATCCATCCTTGTGTGCCAAACAAAACTTTTCCTGTGTCATCACCGCTCTCTCTCTCTCTCTCTCACACACACACACACAATGCGCTTATTTATCATCTCTGTACATGATCTGGTACTTCAATGTTTTCTGAATGTCTATTCTCTTGTTGTTGGTCTGTATGGAGAGAATGAAATTTTGTTTAAATCTTTGCCTTTCGGCTAGAGTTTTTGCTTGGATGGGATGAAAAAAATCACTGGCAAGGTGGTAGAGATTCAGTAATTTGCCTTGCACAAATACGTTGGATACAAGGAAGTGAGCTTCTACGTTCTTTTGTCATCTTGCTCACCGGAAATTTTGCCTAGATTTTGCAAATTTTAGTGTGCACTTCGTATGGACATGGTGCTTTTCATCTGTGTGATTTTATAGCCTTGGAGTAATTATAGTTCCATACACTGTTGTTGTAAGATCTATGTATTAATAGGATGTGCAAATGTGAAGGACAATGTAACAGTTTGACAACAAACCCTCTCTGGAAAAGTCGAATATCCGTTAAATATCTGTAGTTGTTTTCGTGTAGTAGCTGTTGAAATATGAATAATGCTTGGTTTGTTTATTAGGTTGCCAGAAGGTAATAGACTGCGATCTATCGTCTTCCCCCCCCCCCCCCCCCCTCCCCTTTTTTCCCTGTAAGTGAGAAGTGTTGAACTCCGGATCTCTTACTTACAATTCTTCGCTTTACCATCCAACACAATACCCTCCCTGCCTGGAAGTAGAGGTGGCAAAATGGGCGGGATGGGCGGGATTTGCTTGGGTTTGAGATGGAACCGAGTCATATGGGTTTGGGCCCAACCTTACCCATATGTGTTTTGGGACTAATTTGGGCGGGATCATTTTGGGATGGGTTTAGATTGATCCCGCTCAATACCCAAATCCATTTTCTACATATTTTTTTTCCTTTAATTCATTTTTTTTTAATATAATTTTAATATTTTTGATTTATTAAATTTCTTTTAGTTTTATTAAATAAACATGCAAGTGCTTTATACTCAAGATTCCCACCAAAAATTGAATTAAAAAATAAAGGAAAAGATAGATATACAGCCATATTCCAACATATATCAAGATGGCCAAGATCCTTAGGATGTTGAATATTTATCCTTATCATTGTCCAAGGATGACAGGTCTAAACTAACTGAAATGCTGGAAATTCTTGTGGATAATGACTAGGAAGACTACTAGATTATATTCGCTGGTATGACTATAAAAATTGTTAAAGATTATTTTTGAATCTAAGATTCCGTTTGGATTGACTTTTTTTTCAAAAAATAAGTTTTTCAAATACAATGTTACAGTAATATACAATCAAGAAACATCCCATCCATATTAATATATCAAATATTTCAAAAAAATTTTATAGTAAAAATTTTTCATATACACTGCTACAATAAAATATTTCAAAAACACCTACCAAAAACAGCTAATCCAAACGGAGCCCTTGCCATTTGAGCCCAATGGGTACCCAAGTATTTCCCATCCTTTCCCATTCATTAATGGGTATAGTTGGGATGTGTCCCAACTTAAACCCAATACCAAATTATAATACCCATCCCGCCCAAAGTTCCTTTGGGCATGGGTAGCCCATTGGGACTTGGGACAAATTGCCAGCTCTACCTGGAAGCATCAAGCTTCTAGTAACTCAAGGCTGGCAACTCACCTGGAGGATATAAAAGATCTTAGCTCAATGTTTAGGAAATGCTCATTGGATAGCCTACCTGTTGAAGTGAATAGGCTCAGTGAAAAACTGAGTAAACTAGCTATGCATATACTTTAATGAGGAACTCTAAGCTCGTCAGTGGCTTGGTCTACTTTTGTAAAGTCTAATCTGTTTGGATCTCCTGTTTTTGGAGTGTTTTTCAAAAACTAGTTTTTCAAATACAATAAAAGTTACAATAAAGTACTCTAAAAGATAATCTAAAAATTAGTTTAAATTTTTTTAAAATTTTACCAAATATCTCATAATAAAGTGCCAATAAAAAATATTTCAAAATATTTTCTAAAAATATTTCAAAATATACTCTAAAAACTCTGCTACAGCAAAGTTTTTCAAAAATACCTCCAAAAACAGCTAATCCAAACGGAGAGCCCTTGCTCATATAATGTATTGTTCTTATTATTATTATGAATAAAATCTCTATCGTTTCTGGGAAAAAAAAAAAACAATACCCTCTCCGCCTCTTGTCTTTGCCAAAGCTTATATTTTGGTGAATGAATTGTTCACTCAAATGATGATTCTTTTTTCCTTTTTTTGATAATATTTTTGAAAACTTTATTAATTCACTAGTACAAAGCATCAAACATAAAAAAAAAGACTCAAAATATTAAAACAGAAGGATAACATGTAATAAATGTAAACATGTATAAGGAAAAAAAACATGGTATGCGACGTTCTCATTGGATTTCGTAAATTATATATATATAAAATCCTTTTAAATTCGTTAGGTATGAATATACATCCGTATTCCTACGGTGTCGCTACAACTTTTGGGCCGATGTTGTTTAAATTCTTTGTTGGCCAGCCCAAACAGTACACCTTCTGAATAAGCACTAGTAATAATCAACAACCTCTTATCTTCCCTTTTTCATTTTCCTTCCTTTAATAAAAATTAAAAAGGAAAAAGAAAAACTTTTTCGGATTAGGAAATTAAGAATCATGTCAACCCAATTAATATCCAACAACATTCCAAGAATTGGTACCATTTTAGTAATTAAATGTTATGCATGAAGGTACAAGCATGTGATACTTGGTAAATCTGATCATGAGTCAGATTTGGGCCAGAATTGAATATTCTGGACCCACATCCATTTTTTTGTACGTGTTTCGGATTCAACCCATATATTTGATGGGCTTTATACTTGATCTTTTAGATCTAGATTTGGATCGGATCGGGTCCAAATATGGGGTTGGATATACTTGTACCGGAATTTATATAGTAATATGTATATATATAATATAAGATGTATATATATATATATATTTTTTTTGTAACTATTAATTCATTTAAACAGGTTCGAGTAGGATACGGGTCATAATTTAATATTTCGTATTTGACCTGCTTTTTTATTAGGGAAAATAGGTCCGATAAACATAATTATATCTATATTCATACCCGAGGAAAAATAGCAAATTCGGACTAGGTTCGGGTCCAGACCCGACCGTTGACAGATCTAATACTTGTTACCTCTTAACTTTTCCTTTCCGTTTCATCTTTTTATTTTCTTGCTAATTTTTCTGGGCCATGTACGCCCTTTCTAGTTACTACAAAAATTTCAAGTCATTGGTCCATTAGAGAAAAGATGGTAAAAAGAGAGAATCTTGATTTCCATCAACATCTACTTGAAGATTTGATGTCTTTGTTGAGGTCCAACCCTCCAAGAAAGCAAATCTGATCTGACTCCACAAAGGACACAAGTAGAATAGAGAATAGAGAATATATAATGTTCAGCATGACTACAACAACCACTAAAAGGACTTGAATTATTACAACTACTACTTAAGTAGCTCTAATTGCACCAGTGTGGTGGTTATGCCATGGACTGGTTTTACATTCTTATCATTATCATCTTTTAGTACAAGGAAATGATATCCTGCAAGGAAAAAACATGTTCCATTGGTCTATATTACCCTCAAAACACATCATATTCACACCGAATTTCGGCTTGTTTTGACCTCAATTTGAAAATCTTAATAATAATTTGTATAGATTCTGTTTGAGAGAGGTATCTCCCAATGAATCAAAATCAAACAGTTTAGTGCATTATATTGAACAGCGACGACTATGATATTCCCTATCTATTCATACAAATATATCATTACACAGCACATCAACATTGATAGAAAATATTGTTGATGAATGAAAGCTATTATTGTACATTACCATCCATCTAAAGTTGTTTCTAGCTTAGTGTTTAATCAACAAAACAAGTGATTCTGTTCATGTAACATACAAATTGAGCAGAATTTTCCAGCTGAGTTATCAAGAAAGTTGATGAGGACGGCTCGATCCCACATTTTTGACACATTGTCCCTACCAAAAAAATCAATGAAATTCCTACCCCAAAAAAAAAAAAAAAAAGAATCAAAAGAAATGCACATGGATGTGAATCATTTATTTGTCATGTTCTTTACTTCTACCCATGTATGGAAGAGAAAACCTTTATAACTGTGTGTGCCCACTTTTCTGCAGACCCATGTCGATGGTACTGTACATAAAGGTTAGATCTTTGGAATCCTAGCTTTTTATGATTAGACTACACTAAGCCGTGCCAAACAGATAGTGATAGTGATAATGATTTGGATTTAAATTATGTGCGCACGTCTTAATTAAGCTTATCTTGCATGATGACGACATATTCCGCCACTAATGTTCAAGGGACTAGATTAATTGTGACATAAGTTAGATATAATTTTAATGTTACTATTACTTGTGCTCACAAATATTCTAAGATATGATGATAGAGAATATATTTATGAGGATAAACTTGACATTATGCTAATTTGAACATTTTAGGATGAAGTTGAAAAGAGCTTTCCTATGATTTTTTTTTTTTTGAGGAATGGAATTCCAAAAAAAAAAAAAAAAAAGGTTGGAATAAGCATTTCAAGGGAAAAGTGGCCTTTGCTACTTAAATGATCCATACCAAACTTGGAATGGAATGAATAAGTTGGAAAGGCCTTTTCTTTCCAAATCATAAGTGTGTGAATGAGTGCACCCATTGAAGACCCCACAGATAACAGCAATGGTAAAAGCTTTAATTTTTACTAGCCTAATTTATGGGGAGGTATGTGAGAGTTGAAGGAAATTCTAGAAAAACTAGGGTCACAAACTTGATAAATTGAAAATCTTTAAAAATTTACTAGTCTAATTTCAAATTTTTACATGGCTAATTGAGTTTCTCTGCAATTACCAATGACAATTGCACCATAAAATGTATGAACTCACATAACAGACGTACATATCAAAACATCAAAATAAAACTTTAGTTACTAAACCAAAATCTCCTCTTCCTTAATTTCTCTCTCCTCCTTTAGCTCTTCTCTCAAGAGGCCTCCCTTATTAGGGTGGTCTACCTTCCGTAAATTCTATTTTCACTTTGTTGTTTCTAATAAAGTTCCTCCTAAATTTTTTTTAGTGAGAATTTTCTATTTCTCCTATGCGTTCCTAGTAAGAATTTTCTATTCTCTGGTGAGTTTCTAATAAGATTTTTGTGTAATTTTTTATTTTATTGTTAGATCTAACTTTATTTTAGATCTGGTTGTTAGATCTAAATTTTTTTCTTTTTTTTGGATCTTAGATCTATCTCGATAGATATCATCATTATTGGAGTTTAAAGCAATTGATTAGCAGATTTGACAATTGCAACATGCACACGAGGGAGCTGTAATGATTTACCTTATTAGAAGACATATCAAAATTTCTTGTAATTTTCATATTTGTTCACAATTTTGCAAATTTTTGTATCTGTTAAATTACATATGTATTATTTCTAGTGATGTTTAACCTACCATTAATACAGATTTCTATGATGTAAATCAAATCGTGCTGGACGCTTTTCAGTAATATCGTTAATAAAATTTCATTTTTATCAAAAAATAAAATAGAAATATTATATTATCAACCATATGAAAATTTGTGTTTTTCACACATTATTATCTAATCTTTCCAATTATAATTTTGGTGTTTACATCGATTATATTAGTACATATAATAGGATTAATTTTCTACATACTGACAATATGCACACTATCATCGGTAGATATATGACAATTAATTTAAATTTAAATTTCAAATTTCAAATTTTACATTTGTGTCATACATTCAACCGTGACAATATATACACACTCACTTAATGTGTACAAAATTAACTCCACATTACACTGTTATGAAATCCGGTCTGGCTTGGTGGTCAAACCGGTCAAGCTGGTGAATCGGCCACGAAACCGAGTTGGTTCTACAATTGGATCAAAGTTGTAGCTTGCTTGTTTGGAACCATTCAACCTGGGCGATTCAACCGTAAACTCGTCAAACCCAACAATTATTTCTTATTCGACGGGTTTTTGTAATATTCATGGAGTGACCTTTTTATCCAATTTGTTTAATTTCACCGGGCACCATTTTTAGCTTCATTGTCTTTTCGATGTGATTCAAACCAAATTACCAATTTAATTACAATTAGTTAATTACGGGACAATTGGAATTGGGAATTTGGGAATTAAGGATTTCTCTTTCTCTTGAATCTCTTCTCTCTTCTCACTTTCTCTCCCAAATCTCTAGCAGCCTGACAAAGACGGACGAAGAAATGAAGAAGCAAATCAAGTAATAATTCCGCTGTGTTTGCTGAAATGAAGCCTTGACCTCTACTGATTTCTGAAGCTTTTCCGATTTCCCCTGTGTTTGCCGACTACACACACGGACCTTTATTTCTCCGCTCCTCCCCCAAGCCCTGAGCTTCGTCGATTCTATAGAGTGTAGATTCTGTACTTTAGCAGCTACCGGTGAAGCCTTGAAGGTAATTAATCCATGTTGCATGTAGATTTTTTAGCTTTAATTAATGGTACAATGAAGCTAGTCGACAATCGACAAACATTCGGATTTGATCATCTGCATCCTGATTGGCGAGATGAACTCCTAGTCAAGAATCTAATTCCACCTTTACATGCTTAAAACCCAAATCTTGAGCAGTTTTAAATCGAGCACTTTTTTTTTTGTCCTGGAAAATACTTCCCTGCACTATTTAGTGGCCGAACCATCTATACGAGGATAGTAGGCATGGATTATGGGAGCTCATAATCTGTCATTTGAACAAGTAAACTTGTTTCTCCAACTAGGAGCATAGACAAATGTAGTTGACACTTGGCAGTGGCGGGAAGCTCCCATAATCTGTCAAGAATATATGCTCTACTTTCTTTTCTAGTTTCATTTTTTACAATAGTTGGAATCCAGTAGGAAAGTTTTAGGAATGAAATAGCTGCATTTACTATCAACCAACCAAGTGGTGAGCTATAGTATTATAGAATATAGAATTTCTATACTCATCTATTTCATTTTTGCTAAATACAATATAAATTGAGTGTATGGTTCATTCGTTGGTGTTAATTATGTAGATGAAACTCTATATTTGTTTGAATTGGATGCTAGAGATGAAGATGAGACTAAAAATGAAGAGAATGAGGGAAGAAATGATCCTAATAAAGGATGTGATATGTCAAATTTTGGTGATGTCGAAGAATTTGGTGGTACTGAATTCGGCTATAGTTAGGAAATATAGAGATGAAGTGATGAACAATAAATGATCTATTGAAGTGATAAGCTGCATTGTTGTTGTTTATGTTTATCAGTTTATGTTTTGCGGTACTAATTTACTGAATTAATTGTTAATCATGGCCATGTTTGAATCTTTGAGACAAGTTTTGTATGTTGAAAAGTTTGAAGTATGAACTATCATGTCAGAATATTTGAGGCTTGAACTTTGAATTTGAAATTTAAACTTTGAAACTTTGATTGCTTAGCTATCAGATTGTGTACAAGTTTATGTACTTATTATAAATTATAAATTATAATTTTGTATATTTATTTAATTATATTATATATACTTTTTAATTATATACTGTAGTTCAGTGGTTCAACCAGTGATCCGGTGGTTAAACCGCACACCCGTCCATCCAATCCCCTTGCCTGGTTGATCGCCAGGTTGGTTTGAATAACTATGCGACATTCTGCGGTGGAAAATGCGCAGGCCTGGACCGCTCCGCCAGTGCACAAGGTATATTCTGTATTCTAGCAAGGACAAAAGATACTAGGCCGTACTCAACCGTATGTACTCACATGATCCGTCTGCCAAATTGCCTATAATTAAATTAGTCCTATTTTGTTCTCTTCAAAAAAGCCAACCGCTTGACAGTTGATTCACTGAGTCATCAGACTGTTAGCCTGGATTAAAGTAATGCTTTGATATGATACTCTTCCACTAATAAACTACATATATTGATGACCGACAATGATAATCAATCATGAAAAATAGTTTAATGGTTAGTTAAACAAGCTCAATAATGCACTCTCCAAAATTGAGAGCCTATATACTTCATTGAGAATTATGTTTACAATTGAAAAGAACCTATTGAACTAGCCAGGGAAATTTTTGGGATAATATTCCAAGTTGGATGTTGATTTTATGCATGAATAAAAAGCACAAAAATGTGCAGTTTGCCTTTCACAAGTCAATATTTGACACCATTTATGCATGAAAAAACTTGCCCGATGAAAAATAAAAATAATATATACTTCAAGATACCACTATTGCCGACTCGCTAGTACTGCAACATTCAATTCTCCTTTCCCCTTAGACAATAATTTGCTGTACTTAAAAATGATAGTGGTTGGTAGATAAGGATCTTCTCAATTATGAGGTAGATGAAGACACTACCATTAACCCTTAAATGATGCTTCACTATTAGACACAATTAAAGGTGAGATCTTTGCCATATCATTATTCACTTAGGGTCCGTTTGTTTCGGGTGAAAATATTTTCCTAATTTCCTGTGTTTGGTTGCACAAAAGTTACTGAAAACATTTTCCTATGTAAAATATTTTCACTCATCTTATGGAAAACAACTTCCCTTCCCAACTTCCTGAAGTTGTTTTCCGAAATACATGCATCTTGCCTGTAGTATGTTCTAAACTTACTGAAATCATCTTGCAGTATGTTTTTTTTTTTTTTTTAGTGTAAACAGGAAGACTCGAACCCAAGACCTCTTCCTTACACTCCCTCCCCCATACCACCCAACCCTCCCCCTAGTATATTCAAAATAAAAAAAAATCTCATCCTGCTCATCCTATGCTAGTAATTAATTATGTATAATAGGGACATTCTTTTCTAGATAAACTTTCAGCAGTGAGAGTGCAAGATATATGTCACAATAAGCATTGCATGTGATTGATATTTGACACTAAATGACCAGCAATTTATTTATTTGCTTAAGGAGATATTTTTTATTCATATATACCTTTCTTCAAGATTTTTTAAAGTTAAACAATGAGATAAATTTTCTTATTTTGCATGGGAAGAAGTATGTAGTTATAATGTGTAGAAAGTAAAGATAGAGATAAAAGTGAAAATATTTCAAAAGTTAAACAAACACCAGAAAAATGAAGTAAGAAAATATTTTCAATAAACTAACCAAACACCTGAAAATGATGAAAGGGAAATGATTTTCATGGAAAATTACTTCCACGGAAAATATTTTCCCAAGAAAAACATTTTACTTCCAACCAAACAGACCCTTAATGCCGATCCTTCTCCTTGCATGTTTAATTAAACTACAAACATCATTAACACTGAAGAAAATTTTCCCAAAATTTGTTTCAAAAATTATCTAATTTTTAATTTAGAATATACAAGACATATTAAAGATCAAAACATAAAAGAAAAGTTTAGTAGCTAGTTCATCAACTTTGCAGTAACACTGTATTATGTTTTATTGGATAATTGATTATTTTGAAAAATATTTGTTGCAGTAAAAAAGCATATTTAATAATCTTTCTATCTTTTTAATTATTTTTTTTATCTCACATATATCACATCATAAAAAGTGTTACAGTATTATTTAAAAAATTTCTAAATTAATATTCTTCTATATTGCTCATATTTATGCTAATAGATTGATATTTTTAACTAGTTAAATTCAGTAGTTACCATATAAATAGAAAATGGAGTAAAACTATGTATAGTTTTGATTGTTGACGTGGGAAAAAAAATATAAAAGTTGAGGGAGGCAAAATGAAAAAGAAGAGAGTTGAGGAAAAAAAAAGTCCATATAAGAGTGCTTCTTACAAAAGAAACAAAACAAATCTATAAAATTCACTCCGATTTTAATCATTAATCAAAGATGTTAGCACTATTGGAAGATTTATTTTTGTTCCCCACATGATTCCCTTCTAACTCTTGGTTGTAGGATTTTAGCCTAGGGTCCAACGCCCTTAATTTGTACAGGAATCTCCAAAATAAAGCAAACAGTATATATGACTAGAATCATGTTGCAAGCAACAATTATCTCATAATTGATAGATGAGATGCTCTATTATCACCGTCCATACCCAATTTTCTGGTAGAAGTGGATTACAATTATAAAATTAGGAGTTGTATGAAGGTGTAAGATTACTATTGTGTGACCTAAATAGTGCAACGGATCTTCTGTCCCACACCCTGTGCCATTCTCTGTCCCACTTTTTATTATATTATTATTTTTCCTACATAAATATCATGTTTTAGTTTTTTTTTTGTTTTCTTAAGATCCAATAACTATTAATTGAGTTATACACAAAATTTAACATACTCAAAAAATCAAAATGCATAAAAAATGAGATTTTTTATGAATTTTCTGTTGTATTTTTTAATTTTTTATTATATATTGCTTTTTTGAAACTGCTGTATTTATTTTTTGCTCAATTAATAGTTATTAGATCTTAAGGAAACAAAAAAAAACTAAAATATGATATTTATATAGGAGAAATAGCAATATAATAAAAAGTGGGACAGAGAATGGCACCGGGTGTGAGACAGAAAATCAGTTGCGCCTAAATAGGCACTAAAATTTATGGTGGCTCTAATATATAGTTGCCTGCCCTTTTTAGCTCCAAATATTTTCAGTCCTATGTCAAGTTTTAGTCTTCTTAATTATGTAGGTTGATTTAGACCAGGAATGCTATGGTTAGATTGATAATTAATCAGACATTTCTCCCCTCATCTTATTTTTGGCACAAAATGGTACGAAACACTTGCCTGAATTTGTATCCTCCATTGTAGTCATGATAGTAGACAATACCATCTTGTTTCGTTTGATTAGGTAAGATTTTGATACTTTTTTATTTGCTTAATGCTAGTCTTAATTGAGCAATTAACATCTAATCAACAGGTTGGTCACGATTTCTTGAATCACTTATTCTTTTCATTGGCTTATATATAGTTTTCAGAAACTTTTTGCATAAACCTTTAATTAGTTTTAGTGTCGTTAGCAATCATGTAAGCACATACAAGGTGAAAATGCAAGATTACGGCAAGGACAATTGTCAGCGACAATCATTACAAATCTTTTACAATTTGGATTTTGCCAATAATTAAAAAATCCAAAAGGTACGGATGAGATAATGCCATGCAAATCCGACATAATTGACGTATACATTTTTTATTGTAAACAGTAAAGAATTACATTGCGTTACAAGATTGTACAAGTTGTATCTTGTATATAGTAAATTAAAACTTAGTTATTAAAGTTTAGGGATATTTAAAAACCTCCCCTAAGGCTTCTAATAATTGTGGCTACCTCCCCTAAAATTTAAAAAATTACACTTACCTCCCTTAATGTTATGAAAAGACTATGATAACCTTCACAAACTTTATAAATTTTAAGTAAAACTGAGTTTAGAAAAGAAGAATGAAAATTCTTTTTTGGTAATATTTCTTTATCCTAAAACTCTAATGTCATCTAATCTAATATATTATACTTCATTCCCAATTTTTATGACTAGATTTATTAATCAATTTACAAAAAATGACCAACCAATTAGGAAGGCATTTATTAAAATAAGTATCTTCGAAAATTAATTAACCAAAAACTATGTCCAAAGTACCAAAAAAGAATGCTTTCAAAACATGGTTTAAATTTTCCTACAAAAAACTAACTTGAAATTTGCACCTAATTGATAGTAGTGATAGTTGACTTTTTAGCATTTAATTTGTTTTACATATCGGAGAGGGATAATATTGGATATCCATTGGATTTTTTTTTTCACTTACATCATCAATTGTTGTAGCTTTTCAAACCTCAGGTAAGGTGGCTACAATTGTTAGAAACCACAAGAAAGATTTCTGAAATTATCCCTAAAGTTAATTACTAATCACGAACAATTACATGAAAATTCTTCCTACCCGTACTTGAAATGCAAAGACCGGGATCCTCCGGCACTACACAAGGTGTACTTGAAGGTTAGAAAGGACAAAAGATACAAGGCTGCCGGACTCACCCGAATGCAATCACCTGACCTGTTTAGCTAGCTAATTGTCAGTGAATTTTTTTTGGATGTTTGTATAAAACTTTAACTTTCCTCCCCACTTTTCAGTTCTCCCCACCTCTTTTTTTCTTTCTTAATTTCCCCCCTTCTCTCTCCTCCTCCCTCCCTCCTTCTTCCTCATCTCTTCTCCTCATACTCTTTTTCTCCCTTTCCCCTCCCCTACAGGTTGCACGACCGGAGCTGGTCACTAGATTTGGTCACATAACCAGAGCTGGTCATGGCTCTGGTTGCGTGAACAGTAGAGGAAGGAGAGGGGAGAGGGAGAAGGGGATGGAGAGGGAAGGGGGAGAAGACAGGAGGAAGAGGAAGGGAGGGAGGAGGAGGAAAAAGGGCGATGGATAGAGAGAGAGGGGAAAGAAGGGGGAAAAAAAGGGTCGCCAGCATCGGCGCCAATGGAGGTGACAGTAGCACCAGCTAATGGCGGAGGTGGAGGTAGACTGAGATGTGTGGAGGAAGACGAATAAGGAAAGAATGAAAAAAAAATTTTGTGTGTTTTTGGGTATTTGAGATGTATAATTTAAAAATTTTGAAGTTTTTAAAATTATTATATAATTAAAGTTGTTAAAAAATTTGTACGGGAAAATCTCATCAAAAAAACTCACCTTATTGCAATTTTGTTCTCTATAAAAAAAGCCAACCATAGAATGGCATCGTAACCACTTGGCAGTCATCAAATTGTTATTGTGGCTTATAATACTACCTTGATATGGTACTCTTCCACTAATAAATTACGTATTTTGATTAACGACAATGATGATAAGTCACTAATAGTTTAAAGGTTAGTTAAACAAGCTCAATAATGCACCCTACAAAATGGAGTTGCGAGTCACGAGAATTATGTTCGCAATTTTATAAGAATCTATTGAACTGCACAGGGGGATTTGGTTATAATATCTCAAGTTGGACGTTGATTTAGAGGAAGAAGTAAAAGTCTGCTGTTTGAGAAAAAAAAAAAAAAAAAAGAGACACAAATCAATATTTGACACCATTTATGCATGAATAAACGTGGCTGAAGAAATATAAAAAGTGTTTGAAGAAAATAATAAAATTAATGCATTTCAAGATACCATTATTGGCTACTTATTGCAACACTCAATTCTCCTTTCCCCTTTCCCCTTGAGAAATAATTTGTTGTACTTAAAAAAGATTGTGGTTGTTCTATAAGGATCCTCTCAATTAGGAGGTAGATGAAGAAATCACCATTTACCCTTTGATGATGCTTCACTATTAGATTCCACCAAAGGTGATATCATTATTTCACTTAATGCCGATCCTTCTGCTTGCTTGTTTAGTAAACTTAAAACATCATCAGAAGAAAAATTTACTCAAATTTAGTTTAAAAAATGATCTGATTTTTAATTTGAAATATACAAGACTTGTTAAAGATAAAAAAAAAAAACATAAAAGAAAATTATAGCAGATCAGTCCCCTTATATCTCTTGGGTTGTAAGAAATTAGCCTAGGGTTGTAGGAAATACATCCTGCTTTAATTCTTAAACTTCAATTTTGGATACTTTACCCTTTAAATTATGAAATTCGTCTCACTTCAATGTCATTATTGATGGACTCTTAAAATTAATGTAATATTTTGTACCACTTTAAGCATCAATTGTCTAATACACTAATTATTTTCGAAAATTCCGTAAATGATTGTATTAAAGTGAAATGAATTGTATTAAAATTAAGGACTAAAACAGAAGTGCATCTATATTTTAAAGTTCCAAAATAGAATTTATCCAAATTTATTAGCCTAATTTCTACCTTTGATGTGGCTCCACCAATGCACACGGTATATGTTGCATTCTAGCAAGGACAAAAGATCCTAGGCCGTACTCTACCGTATGTAATCACATGAGTTGTCTAGTTAATTCGTCTATATTTATTATAATTTTATGTTAATCCTATTTTGTTCTCTACCTTTGCATGAAAACAGCCAACCATCACAAACACTTGACAGTTGATTGACTTGATCTTCTGAGTCATCAGTTGTTAGAATACTTTCATAATCTTTCAATAAAATATTAGTGCACATTTTGATAAGCCACAATGATGATAAACCAATGGGATTAGTTCAAGGGTAAAGTTAAACAAGCTCAATAATGCACTCTCATTCAGAATTTATGCCTCAAGGATGTTTACAATTGGGAAGGAACTATTGAAGTGAAGAGAGAAATTTTGGTGATAATTTTACTCCTTCACCAAGCATGTTACCACTATTGGAAGATTTATCATTGTTCCCTGAAGGATTCCCCTTCTAATTCTTGCTAGTGGAATTCCAGCCTAGGGGACGAGCCCCTGCCCTTAATTTATACAGAAATTCCCAATTAGAACATACAATTTAGATGGCAATAATAACAAAGTTTAAGCAACGATTACCTCATAATTGAGAGAAAATACGTTCCATTCTCACCTGTCAATACCTAATTTTCAGGTAGAAAAATTATTACAATTATGGAATTGGATCAACTACATGATTGTGTACATAGGTTCATTTCATTGTGTGGCCAAAATAGGCTACTAAATTCTGGTGGTTCTATGATTTACCTGTCCCTTTTAGTTCCAAAAATTTTTCAGCCCTATGTCTGTCAAGTTTTAGTATTCCAAATTATGTTGGTTGAGTTAGACCAGAAATGCTATGCTTAGATTGATAGATTTAGACATCACTCCTCTCATCCTATTTTTGGCACAAATTTGTGAATTCATTTTTTTTTAAAGTCATGATAGTAAAACATCATGTCAAGTTAAGTTAACACCTGTTTGTTTCAGTTGATTAGGTAAGATTATGATGGTTTGTATTTGCTCAAAGATTCTCAGAATTAAAGCAAGTCGGTCATGATTTCTTGAATTGCTTCTTTTTCATTAGGTAAGATTTTGATAGTTAATCAACAAGTCGGTCATAATTTCTTAAATTACGTCTTTTTTCATTGGCACGTTATTTTTCAGAAAATCTTGTGTATATGCCTTGTGACTAATTTTTATATGCATATTTATGATAATTGATTATGTAGTTTATAGATTATGATGCTATTAGTCGGCAATCTAACTTTTGTAAATTGCCAATTGAAGTTTTTACCACAATTCTAATTGACAAATGTCCGAACTTTTTACCATTACAAACCAAACTAAACTCCACCAGATCATATAAGAATTTAAAGAACAGAGATGTGTGTTTTTTTTTTTTAAGGAAAAGATATATCCCTTTTGTCCCCTAATTGTGAGCTACTTGTGAATTTAATTAGAGACTAATTAAAGAAAAAATCCTTTAATCTTTCAATTTTGTGAACTTGATTACATCTGTTGAAAAAGGCTAGAACTGAAAGTCTTAAGACTATAAAAATTCAAGAAAAGAATAAATAAGAACATTCAATTGGGTTATGTATTTAATAATTTGTTCTGATAGTGTAGCACATTTTCTGAACAACTATAACAGATTCCACATATGATATGGGGATGAGGGAAAATGGGAGTGGATTTTATACATCTTTCATGTTATTTTCTTCTTTTTGTGTTCTTTGTCTTTTCATAGACGGAATGTTAGTACTTTGTTTAGAAATGATGAAAAACACAAATAAAGCTAAGAATTGTATAAATAAAGTTCAGTCCAATTTCAACAAATTTATGTTGTCATTTCTTTACTGAGGAAATTCTAATTTATATATTTGAGGGCATACAATAAGCAAAGCTTTTTTCATTTTGGTCGCCACCTAAAAAAGAAAGTAATTATTAATATAGTAATCCAATTAGCCAACATACATGCATGCAATTGAATAATACTCCATACACATGCATCCTATTAATGGTTATCACATTATGTCATTAATTTCGGTGAAAGAAAAATCTAAAAGCATTTGGCAATTTATATCTATAACAGTTCTCCTTTTTGCAATTGATATTCAAATGACAAGTCAACAAATTTTTTTTAAAAATACTATAGCATCGTAATCTTGCTCTGATTTGCCTTTGGAAATTGTATGCGTATTATTGTAACTAGCATTTGGCCAAAAAAAAAAAAAAAAGATCCTCATTCTTCATGGAGTATTAAAATGTAGTTCAAGAAACTTTTCTTGTCAAAAATATTCTGAGTCAAAAAAACATATTGTAACTTTTCTTGTAACTAGCATTTGGCCAAAAAAAAAAAAAAAAAAGATCCTCATTCTTCATGGAGTATTAAAATGTAGTTCAAGAAACCTTTCTTGTCGAAAATATTCTGAGTCATATTTGCATAGCTTTTGTTATTTTACTCTTTTAAAAAAATGTTGCACTTGAAATTCTTTTAATAAAATTAAGCTTATTAGAGATCTCTCAAGGAGGTCTTGGTATAGCAGTTAAAATTGAAACTTCGGGATTTAAAAGTTTTGGGTTCTAATCCTCCTCTCTCCCTTCTCACTTCTTAAATTTCATCCCTCTCTTACAAGAAAATTTAAAAATAAAAATAAAAAAGAAAGCTAATTACATAGAAAATTTAAAAAGGAAATTTTAGAAAAGAAAGCTACGTAGAGATTTAGATCTTGATCCTTGTCATAAAAAATATAAATGATAATTGCATAGACAAGCAAGAGACAATTGAGTGAGAACACTATTTCAATGTCAACAGAGTTTATTCAATTGGTAAGTTTCATTCAATTGGTAAGTTTAATGGACGTCCGAGCGCAAATTGTCTTGATTAAGCAGTTTAAGATGACAAATATGGGAATCATGTTGTCTTTCCTAGGAATTGAAGTTTTTCAGTCTCACAATGGGATTTTTATTTCTCAAAAGAAATATGCAAATGACAATTTGAAAAAGTTTAAGATGGATATAATGAAGCCAATTTTGACTCTTGTTGAAGAATAATTAAAGTTGACTAAAAAGTGTGATCCTACTCACTTTAAGAGTTTGGTACGAAGTCTGAGATATTGAACATATACGAAACCAGATATCGAATTTGCTGTTGATTTAATTAGCAGGTTTATAGAAAATTCATGTCAGTCACACTTGCAGGTGGGTAAATGGATTTTGATGTACATTGAAGGCATTCAAAATAATGATATTTTTTATTCAGAAAATGATCCAGTTGAGTTATTTGGTTATATAGACAGTTATTGGATAGATGATACAATTCAGAGGAAGAGTACTTTAGAATGATATGCATTTTTTTTTTATTGGTTTTGCAGTATTTTCTTGAAATTCAAAGAAGTAACAGGTAATTGCATTGTCTACTCTAGAGGCGGAGTATGTGTTATTAATCTATTAGTTACTACAACAAATTGCATTAAGTTAGTAAGATTGGCCACATCCACATGGGAGCCAATCCTATAGATTAAAGGAATAAAAGAATGTTAGTAGTAGTTGCATTGATGCGTGCAAGGTTATAGATTAAAGGAATAAAAGGATCACGCAAAAATATTTATGTGGAAAAGAAGGAAATAATAAATTCATAATATTATTGAAATCTTAAAATAATGGAACAAAGTTACATCACAATAACATGTTATCAAATTTCATTCTTCTCAATTGATAACAATAATAAAACTCGCTATTTATAGACTAGCTGACTTGTTAAACAAGTCTTACAACTACAAGAAATTTTTTAATAAAATATTAATTCCTAAATAATAAATCTATTGTAACTTGACTCCAATACAATTACACCAACCTTAATTTGGCTAAAACACTTCTAAATAATAATACGGAATTTTTATTTTTTATCCTTGATTTAATATGCCAATATTGCTTTCCTTCCATTAAATTAGGTCCAACACAATCAAGATCAATAATCTCCCTTGCAAATTTTGCTAACATCACTTTATGCTGGTCCTTTAGCTTTAAACATTTTTCTCTTTGCAATAATCTACGTATTTGGATAGACTATATTCGTTGCACAATTTGATGTTAATTTATTGACAACTTACTTTGTAATTTTAATAATCACAACTCAAATGACAAAATTCTCTCTGATCTCTAACTTTTTACTTACAATCAATTTGATAGCTTAGACCAATTTTATCGTCCAATTTTCATCGACTGGATACTTTAAGATCAACCTTGTGGTCTAAGTTAATCAATTGACTTCTTTACAACAATTTTTATGCTATAACTCTAACAACGAAGAACACTCAAGAATAGTCTCGTAGTCAAATAATTCTTCAATATCCACAGACACCCCAAGACCAATTTCATGAATCTAGAGCTCTAATACCAAATGCAAAACTCAAAAAATTTCATAAAAAATCTATAGGGGATAAATCTCCAATGTATAGGAGATAAAAACTTCTATCAAAAACTATATGGATGATCAAATTGTCTCTCATTTATGGATGATTAGCAAGAAGGTATAAATAAGATGCAAACCAAACAAACTTTTTTTTTCAATCGTCATCTCTACTCCTACTCTATCCTAATCTAATTACGGGGGAGGCCCAATTGGGCCTACAGGGGATCGATGGGGATAGAACCACCACCGAACCGTACGAGTATTTTTTTCGAAGAACCACATAATGTAACAATTTGATGGGAGACAAGGTTCGAAACCTTGCGCCAAAATTGCACTGCAAACTTACTAGTGTGAACTAGTCAAAATTGCGCCAGTGACCAGTTCTTATTGTTCCATTTCTTACTCTTGAACTATCATGCTCCATTTTGCACCCTTGAACTATCTCCCGATTCTTATCTTGACCATTAAACTTTAGTTTATAAATCTTTGCTCCTTAAAATCTTAAATTTGTCTCACTTTAGTTCATCTTGTTGGCCGAATGCACAATTACTAATGGAGTAGTTGTCCTTCAATTATGTATGTTTTGTTGGATAAAATCGAGACAAGTTTAAAACTTTAAAGAACAAAATATCCCGAATTTTGGCTCAAGAACTACAGTAAAGATTGCAATATAGTTCAAGGGTGCAAAAAAAAAAAAAAAAAAATTAACTCTGTATTCTTTTACCAAAAAGAAAAGGGGAAGACTATTTGGACTTTGGATTAGAGGAGTTAAGGGCTGCCAGGGGATTCGGAATTTAGTTTGAATGTTGAAGAAGAGTGGATTCATAATTGGAAGAAGATGTGAGGTTAAGTGTTAAGATAAATTTATATTGAGTATTAAAGTGAGTTTGAAGAAGAGTTTAAATTTTTGAATAAAAATTAAATTATTAACTTACATATTAGATTTTTTTGATGGACTCTCTCAAACTGTTCCCCTTAACACAAAAAAATGAAATTAACTCTATATCCTTTTACCAAAAAGAAAAGTGGAAGACTGTTTCAACTTTTGGACTAGAGGAAGAAAGAAGTCAAGAATAAGCAAGCAAATCAGCAATGAGGTCAAAAGAGGAAACACATTTTCGTGCTGATGATCAATCTGAACAAACAAAAGTCTTAACTCTTCATTGATAGCTTTTCCGTATGTTAAGCAGTACAACTGGCTAATAAAGTAGTACGAACAAATAAATAAAATAGAGTATTCTAAGTACTTAAGTTAAAAAAAAAAAAAAAGAAGAAGAGTGGGTAACAAATAAAAGCGATGACCGTATACGGAAACCGTATACGGCAAAAAAACTTTTTAATGTTTCCGACACGAGGCACCAGCCAGGGCGGATGCCCAACACAAAACAGGATGCTAGTGGGCACCCACCAAACAGCCCCTACCCCACCCTCCCTGTTGTAACGTATCAGGTTTCGTGGCCCGCCGTACCGATGCACGTGCTGTTAAATGACTCATATGCCCTCCTTGGTTCATCCCGATTTCCGCTGGCTGTCTTACTAAATTGCCCCTGTACGGGGAGAATTGATTTTTTTTTTGGATAAAAATAAAATCATCATTCGCACTAATGGCAACTATTATATAAATATAAACAAAGTTGAAGGCAAGAGAATATTTCACTGTGAAATTCAAAATATATTTAAAAGATAAAAAGCTCATAATCTTATGATTATCTATGTATGTTTCCAACAACATCTATTACTTTCTTTCAAATATACTAATAAACTGATTCAAATCCAAATGTAAATATGAGATCTAATGAGATAGATCTAAAATTCTAACGTTTCCGGAAAAAAAAAAGATAGATCTAAAAAATCTCAATCTAACAATCAAATCTCAAAAAACTTAGATCAATAAGAGAAATATAAAACTAACAAAATTCTCACAAGGAATCCTTAGAAGAGGAGAAAATTCTCACTAAGAAATTCTTAAAAGAGGAGAAAACTCTTATTAGAAATCATTAGAAATTCTTGAAGAGAATAAACTCTCACTAGAAAATCTTAGAAGAGATTTTAGTATAAATACGATAATTAATTCCAACACTATTAATGAGTTCACCTATAAAAAAAAGTGATTGAAAATCATGGTATATGTAAGTGATAAATACACATGTGAGAATAGCTAAAATCAAGGAAGATGGCCATCATTTAATTTATGTCTATCATATAATTTGTATTTTTGAATTTTCCTTGTTAAAAGGTTAATATTATTTTTGGACTTATGCTCATTTAACTAGTTTATTTTTTTTAAGATTTAGACTATTTCTAATTAAGATTGATCTTTTGATTAGATGATAGTGTCTTGATGATTATCCATTAAGTTTGGTACTTATTTTCATGTTGGCATAATGATCAAATAAAATTTGGTATAATTTGCATTTTAGACTTTCAGTTGATAAAAAATACCATGTCATCTTTTTCTCTATGTATTTTTTGAAACTTTAATAGTGTTCTATGTATTTTGTCCCTGTTTTTCATTATGTAGATAGATTATAAAATTCTTTCCATTTTTGCACTCATTACTTTCAATTTTATTTATTAATTTCTACCTTGGGATACTATAATAGCAAAATATATGTAACTATAAATCACAACCATTTATGTATTACAACATTTAAAACTAAAATAATGAGCCTATTTGGATTCCCAATATTTCCAATATTTTAAAAAAATAATTAGAAAGATTTTTTCCCAAAAATAATTGAAAACTTGATACTATAGGATTATTTAACATGGAATTCTACCCACAATTACAACTATTTAATTTACGAGGAGTACGTCAAGTGTCAACTGCTCTTTTTTTTTTTTTTTAAAAAAAAAGAAGCTTGTTTCATAGGAAGCTTAAAAGGCAAAAAGTTGTTCACAATACTTACTGTAACACTTTTTGGAATATTTGAAATATTATTTGAGGAATTATTTGGAATAATTACTGTAACACTTTTTGTGATGTGATGTATATGAAATAAAAAGGTGGTTGGAAATATAAAAAGGTAGGTTGGAAAATATGTTTATAATGCAAGCGAAATATAGTTAGGGATAATTTCACTATCCAAACAAACCCTTAGATTAATTTTTAAGGTCATATAATCAAAGTTAATATGTATATGAAACACGAACAAATATCGAGTTAATAAAAAAGGGTTCACAAATTCTGCTAATCTTATATTTGTTACACAAACGCTTATGGAAAAAGAAAAACCATAATTTAATGTTCACAATCTAACCCATAATCCATAAAACTCGTGTCTTTTGTGGCTGGATTTAGACAATTCTTTGAAGGGAAAAAAAATCAAATTTTCCAAATCAAGTAAGTAAATCTTTAAGCCCAAAAAGAATTGGAGTAAAAGGTAAGAGGGCATCCTAGAAATTTCACAGGTACAAATATCATGTCAATTTTGACGATCTAGGCAATCCAGGGGGCAAAGAAGTAGATCCAGGCACTCCAAGGGGCAAAGAAGTAGGAACCAAACAGATGTCACTTTCATTGTACACCCATATGTCTCCTCACAAGAGGATCTTCGCACGTTATGAATGTTTGGCACTTAAATTTTTAGTACACAAACTCTTCTAGTACTGTTTTGCTGTGTTATTATTTCCTCCTACCAATAACACCGATTCACGTCAAAACTTGGTTCAAGAACGGCACAAAAATAGAGGAAAACCACCACCGCCACCATCGGCACCACCCCACCTCCCTTCTCCTCCTTGTTCAGCTTCATATGCATCACTGCTTCACCATTCATCACTTTTATCAACACCCCTTTTGCTCCATTCCCATAAAATTTTGAGTTTTCTGTTCTTCAAACCTCAAACTTTCTTTCATGGGTTCCAAGTCTAAACTTTATAATTCTGAGCCTCATAAGATGGCTAAAACTTCATAACCCTCAATTCTTTTTCCTTTTCCAACACTAAACTGTGGTTGTACTTGAGAAGTTATGCCGTCATCTTCTGTCTTTTTCTGTTTTAGTTAGCAACGTGGCTTTTCTAAAGACTTTGTCTCTTTGTATTGCTCGTTATTTCATGTGACTTGTGTATGAGTTTTTATCTGCATATATGCTGATCTTGATGTTCGGTGCTGAGGAAAAAGAATTTAAGATGTAGAGGTTAAATAAGTTAGGAAAAGAATATTAACGGCTTTGTTGGTTTTTTGAATTTTGGATGGATATCAATTAGAGTGACAAATTTGATATTTTTTGGTAGTGTTAGTGAAAACCCATGAAGAATTTTCAGTTTCATTGGTTCAAGCAAATTGTAGCAAGTAATGGGAAGCTAGAGAGGAGGCTTTCATTAGGAGAATACAAGAGGGCAGTTTCTTGGTCCAAGTATCTTGTATCATCTGGAGCTGAGATAAAAGGAGAAGGAGAGGAGGAATGGAGTGCAGACATGTCAGAGTTATATATAGGAAATAAATTTGCATCTGGAAAGCATAGTAGGATTTATAGAGGTGTTTATAAGCAGAAGGATGTGGCCATTAAGCTCATTAGTCAGCCTGAAGAGGATGGAGACTTGGCTGCATTGCTGGAAAAACAGTTTACTTCTGAGGTTGCCCTGTTGCTAAGACTGAAGCATCCCAATATCATCACTGTAAGTTCTTCTTTTCATATAACTTTTGAGATATATTATCTGAACTTGATGGATCTGTGGCTTTTATGAGATATAAATGTAACTTTTTTACTGTTTTAGTTGTGCTTTTGTTCAACTCAAATTGATTGTAATTGTTCATTGAATTCTTTTAGTTGTTCATTTCATTAAGTCTAGTTTGGATGGAATGATTCGCATAGGATAAAAAAAATGGTGAATTTCTCTCTTTGTTTGGGAGTTTTAGGAGGGATAAAAGAAGAAAACTAGAGAGGAATGGTGAATTTCTCTCATTTTACAATGCCAACTTTGCTTGCAGAATGTTGAAGAACTAGATATTATTCCTAATGAATCCAAAATCATCGCATTCTTTCCTGAACTCTTTATGTTTTTTCTTTTACTTTTTGTCTTCTCTTAAACTCCGGAACGAGGGAGGAAAAGAACGATGTGGATTGATTTTTCTGTCATGAGAATAAGAAAAAGAAAAAAAAGAATCTAGGAGTAATTTAGCTGTTCACTTTGATCTTTTCCCTAATATTTATCCAAAATGAGATGTAGAGTCAGTTATTCAACAGTTTTTCTTTCATTTATTCAAATGAAAATTTGAATTGGTGTTTGATTATTTTGTTTATAGGATTGAAATTCAGCTAATCAATGAAAGTATTTTTGGAAATTTTAGGTGCAGAAGCAAATTGTTGGATGCGTGGTAAGTTGTAAACTGACTCTAGGATATCAAAGAAGTACACGAAATTCGTTGGGCAAATTTTCGTGTTTTAGACGTCTGCAATAGAAGAAGCTTGTAGGTGTTGTAATCAGGTCATCTCCCTATGCCTAGTGTGGTAAAATTGTGAATGAAATCTTACAGCTGTCTAGTGAATCATAGAGAGCTTCTGTGGACATCTTTGATCGTCTAATAGCAATTTCAACTCCTCTTACTTGGCTGTCAAATATGCCACTTATGCGTAGTCTTCTAATGTGTAATTATTTAATATGAAGCTGTAATTAAGGAAAAGACAAGCAATTATTAGGAAAAAGACATGAACGGGTAATCTTTGAAATAAAGTTGTGTCAAAGTACCAGTATGGTAAGAATCGCATTCATCTGATTTTATTGCATGCTAGGTTATCTGATAGGGAACTTGATTTGTTAAGAGCCTCTAGCCTCATATAGTTGACACAAGCAGCATTCTGCTTTTAATAATCCAAAGTTTGAAGTTCCAATTGACCCCAATGTACTTGTTTAATTTCCTGTTGGCAGCTCATTGGAGCATGTAAGAAACCCCCTGTCTTTTGCATTATCACTGAGTACTTAGCTGGGGGTTCCTTAAGAAAATTCCTCCATCAGCAGGTGCCATATTCTCTTCCCCTCAACCTAGTCCTGAAGCTGGCACTTGACATTGCACACGGAATGGAGTATCTTCATGCTCAGGGAATACTTCACAGGGATCTTAAATCAGAAAATTTACTTCTGGATGAAGATATGCATGTGAAGGTAGCAGATTTTGGTATATCATGCTTAGAATCCCAGTGTGGCAGCGCGAAAGGATTCACTGGCACTTACCGCTGGATGGCACCCGAAATGATCAAGGAAAAACACCATACAAAGAAAGTTGACATTTACAGTTTTGGCATCGTTCTGTGGGAGCTTTTAACTGCATTGATACCATTTGACAACATGACTCCAGAACAGGCAGCTTTTGCAGTCTGCCAGAAGGTATCTTAACTAGGTTACCTGAGTTCTAGCTTTTTCCCCAATGTTTTTTGGTTGGAATGTTTATCTTAAATATTTGAAAACATGAATGGTAAGTTTATAAGTCAAAGGTCAATATAAAATGCTAAAATCAATCCAAAATTCATCGTCTCTTAGTTACGTCACCTGTCATTTACTTAGTTCCTTCTAAGCTGCAACAGATCACTGGATCCACATTTCTTGAAAGCATAATGAATTACAGAGTGAAATAACAAAAATATAAGGTAAAAGCTTTTATACAGAAAGGAAAGAAGTCTATCAAGAATGGTGGATATAGTTGCAAAATTCTAGTCTAAAAGACTGCACTAGAAACCAATTTAACATCCAGCATATATATGTTAGTATCAACAACAGATGCAAAAGTCTATTAATTAGAATGTTTGTTATATGATGCCAGGGATTTACATTGAGTGTGTTGCATGATGAGTTCAACAATAGAGGTCTCAGTAGGACGAGAGCATACTAAATCATTCGGTTGAGATTCAAAACCCCTATCTTATTTACTAGGTTACATCCTGTTATTGACTTTAAATACAGTTTGATAAAATGATCTATCTTTTATAGTTGTACAATTGTTAATTCCCCTTCCCAATCCTCAATTATGATCCTGACTAGCTGCACTTAGTCTGGAAGAGATTTTTCAAAGCATGTGTTCTTTTCAGCATTATTTATTTTGGTAATCTTCATAGATTGAACATGAAAAATATTCTGCCAAATTCAGGGATTGAACTCTTGTACAATTAGGTGCTAGTTGAAAGCATGCTATCCTGAAACCCTAGCTATGTATTTCTACTATTTATGGCATTACATCAGATTTTTGCAGACGGAAATGTATGGACTTGCTACTTTGGATCACACTGTGGTTTAAGAGGAATAGTTTTCCTTCATGATACAGAAATAACCAGCTACCTTAGATAGTTATTTTGTGCATATGAACAGTCTTATTTATAGTCTTCTGGCTAACTTTTCTTCCCGATGTCTATGTTTCTGTATTTTCCAATAAATATCAGCTTCATTTAGTGGAACTTCTAGTCCATTTTTCCAATCACAATTATTATTTGGGAATAAGATGTAGCTTAGAATAATCACTTATGACAAATCATTCGGATTCTGATGTTCAACTAATTACAAGTGCAATTGAGAAGGCTAAATAAGCTGGCAGACGGTAAATCTTCTAGCAGCAAGAAATTATTAAGATTGCTGAGGTGGCTGTGACTACATTTCATCTTTTTTTAGCTAATAATGCTTTCTTAATGCATTTGGTATCTCTTTCATAAGTCTTAATTTTTTGTTTATTCTCTGAGTGTGCTTTTGAAGTTTGAACTTAGTTGTAAGAGTATTTGAGATAGGAACTCAAGAACTGAAATGGAAATGTTTAGCATGTGGAAAGTTCATAATTTAGACTTGAATGAAGCATGTGATCCATTCTTCTTTCTAGACTATTTCAACACCGTCCTGTTAGTTGTCATTTCAACTATGTTTACAAATCCTTTTTTTCTTTCTTTTCACTTCTAGTGAGTTTTGGTTACATATGGGTTAAATATTACTTGGAATATATAGCCTTCACTTTAGTGGATAAGTTTTATTGATGTGTGTGGAATATCATTAGGAAGTAGTTGTCTCCTGCTATAAAAGTGTAAATCAACATTTTCTTGTCTATTTTAAGTTTTCAGAAACGAGTTAGGAATCTTGGCCTTCATGCTACACTCCTTTTTCTCTTTGAGTTTCTGTGTTTATCTGCCTGTTATTATCATCTGTGCTGGTCCAATATCTCTCTCTCGAACTCTTTCTCTACATGCATAAACAATGCACATGGACATGAAAAGGCACATATGCTTTCATCATTTTAGTCTTTTGTGTATCATTTTCTCTTTTTTATTTTTCCACATCTTCCAATTTGCTAACACATTTCTTTTTTATCCTACAAATTTAGCTCCCCACTGTTTCTAGTCATTCTCATCTGTTCTTATGTTTGAAAAGGAAGACTTTACAGCCAACCATTGTGCCTTTTAGAATTCGCAATACTTTGGCTAAAACTGCTATTGAATTAGTAAACTTTTGTCAATCAAGATAATGCTCTTCCTATATTTATAACTCCCAAAATGCCTCTGGATTATTCATGCTATAGAACAAGGGGATTGATAAATTCTATATCAGGATACGAATGACCTGTCTCATGTAATATATCAGGGCAATCGAGTTTGCAGGAATGTGGCAAATGTGATGATAATTTTTTTTCCCATTGCTGATGAGTATTTTTGAACTTCTAGCTTTTAGAAAAGTATTTATGATTGGAGAACTTGAAGCTTCTTTAAGTTTTAAAACTAATTCGTCTTGCATGGACAGTTTTGCATCTACATAAAAGGAAACTTACTCAAGGTATTTTTCTGGTTGCTCAACCTTGCTGCACATTATCCTAACTTTCTTTCTTTCGTAAACTTATATATCCATCCGCTAGATTCTCTATGGCAGTTATTTCTTCTTTTTTAGGAGCACTATTCATTGGCCAATACTACTCCAACTTTGGGTTCTGAGATTATAAAATAGTTTTACTGTTGGAGCATTGGGAATTTTTGCAAACTAACGTTACTTTTAATTCAACAGCTTCTTTTTTACATTTTGTGGGGAAATTCGACCTACTTAGCTTGGCTTTTTCTTGTTTTCGTTCTTATGAGAAACCATATTTCGACAGTGGGGGTCAGGCATGGACACCTTACCTCCTGAATACTCCGGGTTTCCCAACTCATCTAATGATCGGCAGGAAAGTGTGTTTGTTTACAGAAGCTAGTGAATGAGGGAGTTTGAGAATATAGGAACAGAACTGGTGTTTAGGTAAACTATTCTCTATTTTCATTTCTTAACATGTGCAGAAACAAGAACTTTATCTCTTGAATTATTTTTCTTACTTCACTAGTGCAGGGACAAGAATGAAATCTGTTTCTTGAAGTACTGTTTTTGTCCACTTGTTATGTTGCCAAACTCAAGATTCTTCAGCATTAATCACTTACATTTTACAGCAGCTAACCATGACATTGCAATAGCTCCATTTCCTTTTTGCAGGAAAGCAAAATATTATTCTGCAAGTAAGATCATAATTCCCCTGGATTTCCTATCCTCAAATAGTTGCTTTCATAGATATCAGCATAGTGTTCCTAAAAAGCCCTAAGTTGTTGGTGTATATTAATCTAAAACGAAGTTCTTTCTTGATAGCATTTTGATTGAGAAGAAACCTAGTGTTTTGCTCATACTTATTTGGGATTTCATATCTCATAATATTATTTCTCGGTTGCTCTTGAAAGCAGAATGGAAATGCACTTGAATGCATTACTTAAGCTTTGGCTAAACTGTGAGAGGGAGGGAACTAGAATGCACTTCACAAACTTATGCCCTTTTGGAGGATCAGTCACTACCCTCTGATAATCCATGTCTGGTAGTCATAGAACTGTCTGTTACTAAAATAGTGTAGTGTCTGATTTTGCGGTTTACCCTCTAGCCATTCTTCATTTAGAGTTCCCAGAGTCCTTGTTTTAATATGGCCTGTAAAACTGAGTTTCAGCAGGTTTAATCAGGGTAGAGGGGCAGGAACCATTGTAGGTGCAATCGTTCCTGAACAGTATAAGAGTTCTTGAACAGTTTGTAACTCATTGCAAACTGCTGGTACATTTTTTGTAATCAGAGATGTTATAATCAACTATTATTCAAGTGGGCCTGTGCATGTTAGTTGCATCAGAGTTACATGGCTTTCTCTCGTCCTTACAATTAGAATTTTTGCTGTGTTGGCAAGATTTGGGCCATGAATCTCCTGGGATGGTTGACATTGACAACTATCTGTGCCCTTAGCATGTTTCATCAGTATCCATTGCAGAGTATTCTGAAGTCTGACCAAACAGCTAGAATTCCAATACATTAAAGCATTCCAATATAATACTTTAAAGCATTGTATGTCTGAAGCTGTGTGGGAAATGCAAAGAATAGGGTTGGCATATTGTTACTTGTTAGCCTCCAACTTGAGATCTGGAGGAAGGTCCCTTTGACTAGTTCCAGATTGAATAACAAACGTTTAAAATTTGAAAAAGAATAAAATGTTAAAGTTCCGATTGGATATGCTGTCTCGGTGCTTGTATGTTGATGGAAACTGATTGAACCATGTAACTTGACAATCATGTAGTTGCAGCTAACATTCAGCCTGTGGTTATTCTACAGGTCGCTATTGACTTCTGTGATCCAGAAGATTAATTTTTTGATGAGTTTGCTAGCAATTTTTTTTAACATGCTATTGTCCCTTCAGCATTGAAGAACTGATATTCTTTTTGTTTGTACAGTGAAAAGCTTTAGCATCTTATGCTTTGTTCTTTGCAGAATGAAAGACCACCATTGCCTTCAACATGTCCTCTGGCGTTTCGTCATCTCATCAATCGGTGCTGGTCATCTAATCCTAACAATCGACCACATTTTGAGGAGATTGTTTCAGTTCTTGAACGTTATGCTGAATCTCTTGAGAAGGATCCAGAATTCTTTTCTTCATATGTACCTTCTGAGGATCATCATCTAATACGATGCTTACCGAGGTGTATCGCTAAACGTCAGTCTGCTTCTAATAAGTCCTAAGATCCCTCCTAAGAATGTAGTGAATGCAAATTGCAAAGTGTATCATAGTGCTTTAGTTTTAATTTTGGTTTGTGACAAGAACCATATGGCATGGTCATGAAGGCTAATGTGCTCTCTCATCTTTTAGAATTTTTTTTTTTCCTTTTTTCTGGTTTCTTGTATCCAGTACCGTTATTGCAGTAGGCAATGATCGATAGAGTTGATAGGATATGGGGTATTAAGTGAGGGATTTGAAATGACAAGTAATTCCAGTGGATTCCAAATTCACTAATTTTAGCATTCAAAATCCCTCCTACTAGTGCATGTATTTCAATTTCCAATCTCTATCAGGCTTCCCAAACAATGGAGAGATTTGGAATGGGTATTGGAATCCAAATTCATCTGACTCCCTTGTTCCTAGCAGAACCCATTTGAAATTTAATGGAATAATTAGGTTTCAACTATCAAAGCTAACTTGTTTCCTGTGCCTTTGCCCCTTAAGGCTTTTACTCGTAGCAGTTTGATTCGATTGACTTGTACGAAATCTGTTATACGGTCTTTCTGACATTCATAATTTATAATATGTAGAGGTGGAGGCGGGATGGGCGGGATTTGCTTGGATTTAAGATATAACTCAGTCATATGGGTTTGGATCCAATCTTATTCATATGTGTTTTGGAACTAATTTGAGCGGGATCACTTTAGGATGGGTTTAGATTGATCCCGCCCAATATCCAAATTTATTTTCTATATATTTTTTTCCTTTAATTCATTTTTTATTTTTTAAATAACTTTAATAATTTTGATTTATTAAATTTCTTTTAGTCTTATTGTGAATTTATATTTTCATGAATTCATTTTACACTCTAGAATGATTTACACTCTTGAACAATCAATAGATACTTAAAAAAGACATAACATTTTGATAAAAATGAACATATCTTCTCCCGAGACAAAACCAAAAGAATGAACGTTTTGGTGTATTCATCCACAACATCCAGAATGAACCCAATCATAACTCCAGCCACAACATCCAATCTCCAGTGCTTAAGTCCTCTGCTACTTGTAATCCAGGATTTCAGTATCCTCATAGACCTGCCAGATCAAAATGAACTTCAAACACAATAAGAGATATATGCATAAAGGAAAACCATATATTGCAGCAAAGCATAGTTAAGAAGAGCCTGAAGTACAAATTATAAGAAAGGACGTGACTTTCTAAGAGACTGGGAAGAACACTGCCTGGTCTTGCCACCAAGGACTGGAAACGAAGAAGCTTTAACACCAAATTCATTCTTACTGACATTCTTAAAATTTCCAAAATTTGATACAAAAGAAATTCACATTAAATGCTAAATAAATCTGGCACAGAAATGAAGAAGCTGATTAAAAATTGATAACAGATTTGCATATAGAAATCTATGTAGATAGTTCAACAATTAGCATTAAATCAACATAAAGGGGTGCCAACAGTTATTAGTAAAGCATTGATCCTTGCAGCTAAAAGAAGTCTCTCAATAAGAGGTAAACACAAAGCAAACTGTCATGATTTAGTTGAAGAAACTGACGCGCAATGCAAAACTAAAAGAGGATCAGAACATGCAATATAAACTTCTGAGATTACAAACTGTCATGTTGTACCTTATACTCCACTACCAAGTTTAGCCACGAATCTTTGAACATCAACACTCATTTCTGCGTCCTCTTCTACCTCAGAAGCATCATAACCTGCCATTATTTAAAAAGAACCAAAATTAATAGAAAAGAAAATAAACATATTTGACATTTAAAATTTCAAATCAATATTACTTTCACCACCATAAATCCAGTCCCGAGAACATAGCAATGCTTCAACATTGCTTGGCAAAAGTGCATTTCAAAACTTGCGAACATAACAATGCATACGTCGTCGAAGAAGAAGGAGTAGCCGTGGAGAGCGGAGGAAGAAAGGGAGGTGGAGGAATAGTTGAGGGAGCTGCGGAGGTCAGAGATGAGAAAGGAGAGGAGTTGACCAGAGACGGACGTTGTTGCGGTGGAGACCCAGGGAAAGGGCATTGAGAGCTTCGACGAGAGGCGGGAGCCAGAAGAGAGAAGAGGAACAGAGATGAATTTTTGGATAAATGAAATTTTTTGGAAAGATATTTGGACCCAATGGGTACCCAAGTATTTTCCAATATTTTCCATCAATTAATGGGTACAATTAGAATATGTCCCATTTTAAACCCAATATCAAATTACAATATCCATTCCGCCCAAAGTCTCTTTGGGCACAGGTAGCCTATTGGAACTTAGAATAAATTGCCACCTCTAATCAAAAACCAGGGTTTAAACAATGATGTGGAATCTAGAACACGGGTGCATTCTAAGGAGTCTGAGATCTTACTACTAACTAAATCCATTGGATGACACGGGTGTTAATTGAACAAAGTTGGTAGAGTTAGAATCCTTCATTTTGAAGGAAGGAGGTTTTGTTTTCTTTTGATGTTCGAAGAATGAGATGTTTTGGATTCAATTCTTGCAATTGAGGTGTAATATAAGATGTTTTGGATTCAACTGCAAGGTGTAATATAAGAGAGATTAGAGAATCGCCTAGACTCAGGTCTAATGATCATGGAAGTCTCTTAGAGATCTCTCGCACATGTCAGATTGAAAGTTCAAATCTCATCTGGTGCCTTAGAGTGAAAGCATGGTGCTTCCTTTCTTTAAATGGATTTAGAGCATATGAGAGACTTGGACAGGATAGGTCTAGGTATTAGTTTCCCTTTTTTAGTTTTATTTATATACGTTCCTATTAGAATAGGGATCCCTACTCAGGATTTGATTGTCTAAGGTATTCAAGAAAGAAAAAAGACAAAATATAATCTATGTGATTTAAGTGACAAAGATAAAGAGAAAGATATTTTATTTTATTATCACTCATTGTTTTTCCTCTCTTCTGCAGATGAGATTAATCCTAGAGCCCATATTAATCACTTCAGAATCTCATGTTACTCTTTCTTTCACTCAATATAACAATGCTCTTCAAGAAAATGGTAACAATGGATGGTACTTTTGGTATATATACATACAAAGATATGTATAGTGAAACACCCTATTACTTATGTATAGGTGTATGTGTATGTATAGATGATGAATTTTGAAATATTCACTTTGGTGTTTTTAATAATAGCATTGATGATTGAAAACATGACATTGATGTGGTGTAGAGAATTTTAGCACATTGATGTATAATGTATTGAAGCGCTGTGTACCGGGCACAAGTATAAATATTATAAGTTTATAACATTTCTACCCAAATGAATAAATAAATAAACATTACAACAGAATGAATTATCTTCAGGTCAGAAACAAGAGATTTAAAATTAAATAAGGAAGATTCAAGAGAGAAGCCAAACAACCCCAAAAAAAAAAAAAGAAATCGTAATTTTGCAACAAAGGATGAAGAGAAGAAACAACTAAGGTGGCATCGATGGAAATGTAAACAATTTTGGCATTAAACTTTCTTCAGGTTTTGTTTTGTTAATTTTGGTGCTTAAATATTCTTAATCTGATACGAATAAGGATTTTTTCCCCCCCAATAAAAGGAAAATGACAATGAATTAATTTGTCAAAAGATGCCTATTTATAGAATAATCAGATGCTTACTAGCAAACGTGGACAGTTTGGCCGAGTGGTCTAAGGCGCCAGATTTAGGCTCTGGTCCGAAAGGGCGTGGGTTCAAATCCCACAGCTGTCATGTATCATTTCTTTTGTTTTTTCTTATTTGCCATTTTAACAGATCACCGTTCGAATGTGTGTTGTGCGTTCATGCAATTCGCGGTTGAGTCAAGCGAGACACGATTTTTCTGCCATCCAAACTCAAAACTTCATACAACCCATGGAGTCCTACTTTTTATTTCGATTCTTTCATGACCAAAATATAAGTGTTCATCACCAAGAATAGAACGGTTTATAATATATGTTAGTGTATATCTCATTATTTGTGGATTAGTTAGTTCATCATGGAATGACCAAACTTATTGATATCAAGTTTATCCAAATATATTTTTCTACTTTTAATTTCGATTTTTTCATAACTCAAGATTTCATGCAACCAAAGGAATTCTACTTTTAACTTCGATTTTTTATAACTAAAATATTAGTGTTCATCACCAAGAATAAAACAAGTTCATCCCATCAATTGTAGATTAGTTAGTTCTTCATGGGATGACCAAACTTATTAATGGGAAGTTTATCCAAATACATTTTTTTTACCACATTGCCAAATTTTTAGATATGTAATGTTAGTTTAAATTAATAATTGACAAATTTTTTAATAATAATGATATTTGTCTATGTTTAAAATATTTTTTCCCTTTTTCCTCGCAAACAAAATGTTTAAGATAAACTTTTCAAAAACTTTTTAGTTGTATTAAAAACTTATTTGAATTTTCATATAATAATAAGAATAAAGTAAGAAGATAACATAATTGTTTGATATCATGTAATTTAGATTTTACCTTGTTAATTATATTACTAAGGAATATGAAATTTTAAATAAAAATTTAGAATTAATCAAATATTACAATTGAAGATTTTGAAATGAACCCTCAATTAGTCTTAAAGGCAAAAATGTCAAAATTCCACATAGATATACAAATCAAATGATAAAAAAAAAATTAAATAGAAGTTATAAAACATGTTAAGTCCTATAAAATAATCCAGGGGAAATTATCCTAAATTTATACAGATTTAATTCCAAGGCAAAAAACCTGGATGGATTTAATTTTCAAACCTAAATGTCATTTTATCTGTACATATTATCAATACTACGATATATAATATTGCAATAAGTTTTTACAAAAATAAACATTCATAATTCACTTAGTAGATATAAATAGACTAATCTGCGAGAAGTAACATAATTCAATATCAGCCATGATAACAGTAAACACCAGGAGACAATAGTAACAGTAACAGTTACAAGCCTCTACCTCCTTATCACAACCTGTGCACTTTTGATTCCAAACACTCCACAGTATCAGTTTGTATCAACTTTAGTAAATCCATGCGTCAGTCTCGGTCCAAACATGTAGAAACCCCAACGCACCTGCATGCGGGTTGCTTTGTCAAGATAGGTCTAAACTGGCTTGTCGCATTTTGACTAAACTTGACGTAGCCCACCCCAGACCACCCCCCCAGCACCCCCCCCCCCTCCCCCAAAAAAAAAAAAAATGATAATCAACCTTCAACAATAACGCTAACAAGTACATTAACGCTAACAAGAAATCACCACAGCAAATGCATTTACAAATTTAGCACATTTAAGCACTCGGTGGCGTCAATGTCTAAAAGGCCACTAAATTATAATAGTAGCAGTATTTGGTAGCAGGCAAAGCAGAAGCAAATGCTAAAGCTTAAGCCCTAGTCAATTACAATACCATTACACAGGTATATTAATTTTCAGCAAGGAAGAGAAACTAACACAATAAAAAAAAAATACTAAACATTTTCTATCAATTTTTAATGGTTTAGAGCTATACACATATATCTTATTTAGCTTAGTCCCCCGGATGTTCATATTTTGGTTCTTAGAGTCCTTAGGATGGTACTAAACTTTTATCACCTGTTGTTTCTTCATGCAACTAAACTTACCACCAGCCATTGGGCTAGACTAATTAGATTATAATAGAAGAAGGATAACACATTTGTAGTGATGCTTTTTATTAGTTTGCCCTAATTACTCTTTTGCTCCATTTCTAGCTAGTTCTTTATCCAAATGATTAAGTAGTTCCAGAGTTACCATCAGCTGAAACTATCCTTTGAAGCTTAACTGCTGAACCTATTTTAATGAACTTACAATTAGCGATTTACGTAACTTGATTGATAACTTAATTCAAGATAAAGATTTATAAATCTTCATAATCATTCATTGTTTACTTCATTAGTTATTTTCGTAATAATTAACTTAGTTATTTGGTTTAAAGTACTACATGATGAGTGATTACATCTTCAGTTGTTTTAATTACATCCAAATAATTATTTGGTTTACACACAATGCTGGACCTAAACAAGGGATATTATCATGTAAGGATAGCGGAAAGCGACGAGCACAAAACAGTGATCACAATGAGGTATAGCTCGTATGAGTTTAACATGACGCCAATTGAACTAGCAAATACACCAGACACATTCTGCACTCTTATGAAGAAAGTATGTGGATTTTATAAAAAAAAAATTGATCATAGCCTACCTCGACGATCATTTATAGCAACAATACGGAGGAGCACATCAAACACCTAAAGCTCATGTTCAAAGCCCTTCGAGACGACAAGTTATATGTGAAGAAGGAGAATAGCGAGTTTATGATATAAGAAGTCTTTTTCTTGGGACACAGTGTGAGGGTCGGGAAGTCTCGTTTATAGTCTAACAAACTCTTTAATTAGAGGAAATAAAGTCTATTGTGCGTATGTGTGCCTTTGACCACGCAAGGTAATTTGTAGGAGCTTTCGTATTCATATTGGTCAAGCATTAGGGAATTTAGGTAGACATTTCATGATAAAAATATTTTTTTTCTCTAATCAAAGCTATGACCATGTTCAGGGACTAATCTGACTAATTAATAATACAATGAGAACTATATGTCTAAATGTCTAAACTCACATAAAAACAATAGTACCAGAATTTGTTGATTCAGCCAGCAAGGATTATTTGGGGAAACATGAAGACAAATATTAAACAACGAATTATTTGAGTCTGATGTTTTACATAAGACTAGAATATTACAATTGATATATTTAACTATTATTACGAACTGATTTGTTCAAAAAAAAAAAATCAAAATCCACTTATCATTCACGACTTGAATAAAAGTACTTAAATTGGAGAGATGATAATACTTGATTTATGGATTAAGAAATGGATAAAATAAGAGGGTATAAAGGCTTGATGTATTCCTTTGTTTCTATTCAATATTTATACCCATCCTTTGTTTCTATTTTGTTTCTATTCAATATTCATACCCATATAGGTTCAGTAAAGATGTAATATGGATTGGTTCCTCTCTTCCTCTCACTCTCTCTCTCTATAGGACTCTCATCCTTATACTCACCTTTTTTTTAATGATAGGTTTGCAAGACAAATAAAATGAAAATGGTTCTAGTTCTTACGTATACGCATACATACATATTCTTCACCAAATAAAATATTATTAAAATCATTTTTAAGAGATAACATAAATTGTATTGATTGGTAATCAAACATTAATGATATTAAACGTATTTTAAATCATAACATAGAAATATCCTAATTAGTAATGGAAATGGGCTTGATTGATGAATTATTAATGATATCAATTGTATAGAAAATCTTACCATAGGAATTAAAGAAAATGTAATGATTGTATTATCCTTATTTTAGTTGGTAATGTCATATAAATAGGCTTGATTGATATTTGACAGGTAATGAAATATTAATGATACTAAGAGTCTGTTTGTTTGGGTGAAAAAGGTTTTCCGGAAAACATTTTCCATATTTTTCGTTGTTTGGTTGTCAATTTATTTAGGAAAATAATTTCTGACAGAAAATAAATTACACCCATGGAGGAAAAAAACTTCCTTATCTATCATTGTGCAATTATTTTCGGCTGTGTGCTTTATGATGCTTCCAACTCCATGATGGCCAGACCGCCGCTACATTTTTCAAGATACTCCAGGTCCAAGCTACTAAACACACAACTGTTTCCACAGATCCCCCATTTATACTTCCCATCCAATTAAATCAACCTCAGCTACTAGAAATGGGAAGCAAGAAATACATTATCAGGACTCCACCCAAAAGTTCCTAAAAACCCATCAAAACTGGGAACATCAAACTAAAATAAACGCCTCAAGTACCAAGGTCTTTATAAACTTTGCTACTACAGATTCTGTACAAATACTCTCAATTGCATCATTTATACACCATAAAATACAGACTTTCTGCATTTACAGGGTTCAAGTCATCCATTATCCTCCTTGCAGCTAAACTGTATCAACGTTGGCTAAACCCATCAAGCAAATTCAGTTGTCTAGGGAGGTTAGCATTTATTGCAACTCTTACCACGAAGAAATATCTTTATATTCTCCTGTTGAGACACCTACTTTTCTTTTCTTTGTCACAGAAACAACGGGAAGACTGCTGTCAACAGCAGTAGTAGACTCAACCTGCGAATTCCTTGCTTTCAAGTACTTCCCTACAGCACCACCCAAACCTTGACTCCCTGAAGTTCCAGTCCCTGGATTGCTGTACCATGAGCGAACCTTATCCTGAAATGCAAAGAAATAAATAAGCCATTTAAATAGTAGAAGTGAGGGAAAAAATACAGACGCAAGATGAACAGTATCAGATCCAGGACTAACATTTTCTTCATCTTCAGCATTGTTCTCATTAGTACTCTTCTTCTCGTCCTCTTCATCAAATTTTCACTTAATAACCAAACACTGGAAAATTATAAGGAAGGAAGTGATTTTCCGGGAAAATGACTTCGATGGAAAATATTTTCCTAGGGAAAATATTTCAGTCCAACCAAACGGATCATAAATGTAATTGGAATCTTACCATGGGAATTAAAGAAAATGGGCAAACTACATTCATTGAATCTTATGACTAGTGTTTAGCAGTATGACTAGGTTCATCTACCTAAATAATATGGTAGGAGAATGATTTTTAGGAAATGGTTTTGAAAATATTCATGATACTAACTGACCATGTGAATTAAAGAAATCGGAATGACCACGTTCGTCTATCATGAATAGAAGGAAATAAGATAATCAATTTAAATTAGCTTGAGGTTATCTTCTTTGAATAACTATTATGGTAGGTTATAATATGTACGTAGAGAATTGATTCTTGTGACTAGCTAATATAGTATTCAATTTAATTCATATACAATTATGGTAAGTAGACAAATTAGGTGAGGTGACATATTTAACAATAACGTCACTACTAACTATAATATCAGAGAGTACCAATTAGTTAATTGCATTAGAATACTTGATAAATGCGTAATTTGTTAAATCTCTAAAAGGAAATAATATGTATAAAAGTATGGGATATTACACTAATTACGCTGAAAATGAAAGTGTAGATTTTGGCTATTATAAGTGTATATAGAAGCTAATAGAGTTGCTCATGAATTAGTAATATTTGCCAAAACCATAAATGTATTTAGTTAGCTTCTTCCCATGGTACAAATAATAGTGCAATAACATGCAATAAGTAGAGCTCTTTTCCAAAATAACTGTGTTCGCAAAAAATATTTCCATCATAACACAATCTGAAATAATATATCACTTCTAATGTATTTAGTGCCACATAACCAGTTTAATAAAATTGAAATCTGAATTATGAATGGTATATAATAATGTGAATCTTTTGTTAGGTAGAATAAAAACGGAAGATAACGGATAGTTCTATGGTTTTGCAACTGGCAACATGTATAACTCAAGCCAAAAGTTCTGTGGTTTCCATTTTGACCCTCAAGATCAGCAAGCGAAAGTAGGCCGGGGATGATGGCAACAGTCTAATGCATGGACTTTGACTATAGGAATGGTGGCACTAGCATTGGAAAGGAATAAACGCCTACGGGAGATTAATTGATGTTTCAAAATTTGGGATCCCACCTGGCATCTGGCTGGCGGGAAGTGAAAGTGCAGTAATTGTGAAATTTATTCCTAGTTTGAACTTTGAAGTAGAAAACAAGCCCATGCATTTGCAAAATTTTTTTATCCCTAGTAAATTGTACACGTTTCGATTCCGTCCATTTCATCAATTTGTGCCCCTTATATTACTTTTATTATAATCTATAAACATTAATGCAATATCTTATATATAATAATTTATTCAAACAACTATATAAACTATGTTAACTACATATTAATAAAATAATAGAATTTTGGCTTTATTTGCTATAACTAATAAAAAAATTAAGTTTTGGACTAATCTAAGTTAATCATATACCATAATTTTGGACTGATATCGTGATACAATTAACATTTTACCAATGACTTGTTATAAATGATTATTCATTTATATTGTAATTGATTATTTTATTCTTAGTTTAACAAATAAAATAATAACCACTTGTTATTATTTTTCTTGAGCTTAACTAGGCTCGAACTCGAGATCAATGTTGAACTCAATTTTTAAAATGAAAGCTCGTGGAGGTCGGGATCGTGCTAGAAGTCAAGAAAATTGAGTCGATTCAACTCATTTGGCAATCTTATAAATGATAACCTTTTTCGTTAAATCTATATGTTTTTTTGTAAATTTAATATTAAGATATGTAATCAAAAAGTGACTGGAAAAAAATTAAGTTTTGGACTAATCTAAGTTAATCATATACCATGATTTTGGACCGATATGGTCATACAATTAGCAAAACTAAACTTTTTATCTATTTACCCATGTTAAAGAAATAAATAACATTTTCTCTAAAACCCACTCCTGCGAATACAAAATTTATGTGTTGGAATACTTTGGCCATGACAATTAAAATTTACTTTTTTGGACTAATTTACCTCTATTATTGATAGAATTAAAAGTAGATCTGCAAAAAGCAATTTTGGTCTATAAGTAAGTAAGTTCATCTCATCCTATTCGTGACGAAACACAAGGAACCTAGTTTTTTTTGTTAAACTAAACATCTAACATAAAATCAACCAAACGTTTGACAACAAGATTACTCATCCGAAGATAAGTAACCATCTCTCATTTCATGAAGAGTTCGTTTGGTCCATCGGATCATATGATAATTTGGAGTTATTTACTTCTACTACTCTAATGACATTTTATTCTAACAAGTGCATCAAGTCTACTATTTCCCTATAAAATAATCTAATTTATGAACTAATTTCGCCATGACTATAAATGACTATCAAGCTAAAGTTGATATTATTTTCTAAAACTTCCTAGATGACATAAAACATTTGAAACTTGAAGTTATAAATGAATATATTTTAACAAATTTACGTTATAAATGATTATTTTATTCTTATTTTATAAATGTCTATGCATTTATGTTGTAAATGACTATTTTATTCTTATTTTAATAAATAAAATAATAACTACTTGTTATTATTTCTCTCAAGCTCAACTATGCTTGAACTCGAGATCAATGTTGAACTCTAGTTTTACAATGAAAACTTGCGGAGCTCGGGATCGTGTTGAAAGTCGAGAAAATTGAGTTGCTTCAACTCATTTTGCAATCCTATAAATGATAACCTTTTCATTAAATCGACATGTTTTTTGCAAATTTAATATTAATATATGTAATCAAAAAATGAATGAAAAAAATTAAGTTTTGGACTAATCTATGTTAATCATATACCATGGTTTTGGACTGATGTGGTCATACAACTAACAAAACGAAACTTTTTATGCATTTACCCATGTTGAAGAAATAAATAATGTTTTCTCTGAAACCCACTCCTATGAATACAAAATTTATGTGTTGGAATACATTGGCCATGACAATTAAACTTTATTTTTTTGGACTAATTTACCCCTATTATTGATAGAATTAATAGTAAATTTGCCAAAAAGCAATTTTGATCTATAAGTAAGTAAATACATCTCATCCTATTCCTAACGAAACATAAGGAACTTGGTTTTTCTGTTAAACTAAACATCTAATGTAAAACTAACCAAACACTTGACAACAAGTTTACTCATTCGAAGATAAGTAACCACCTCTCATTTCATGAAGAGTTCATTTGGTCCATTAGATCATATGATAACTTGGGGTTATTTACTTCTATTACTATAATGACATTTTAAACTAACAACTACATCGACACTATTATTTCCCTATAATATAATCTAATTTGTAAACTAATTTGACCATGACTATAAATGACTATCAAGTTAAAGTTGATGTTATTTTCTAAAACTTCCTAGGTAGCATAAAACATTCGACACTCAAAGTTATAAATAAATATATTTAACAAATTGATTTTATAAATGACTATTTTATCCTTATTTTGTAAATGACTGTAAATGACTACTTTACCAATGACTTGTTATAATGGACTATTTTATTATTATTTTAATAAATAAAATAATAATCACTTATTATTATTTTTTCTCGAGCTCAATTAAGCTCGAACTTGAAATTGATATTAAATTGGAGTTTTTCAATGAAAGCTCGTGGAGAGCTCAGAATCGTGCTGGACGTCAGAGAAAATTAGTCAATTCATCTCGTTGTTCATTCTTGATAATGTCCACACGAAGTAAAACTGATATTTTTCATCTGGTGAAGTCTCTCTGATAATGTGTCAAGAAGAATCCCTCAATTGCATCTCAGATGCTTTTGATGTCCCCAAGGTGCATCATATTATATTGAACGACTAGTACTCTTCTTTACTTTCACCCGGTGGCTTATTGCTGAGTTTTTGGCTGCGTTAGTTGACAAGTTTTAACCTGACTTCTTCTTCTATAATTTATTAATTCCCACACCACTTGTACAATTTTAACTAGGCATTGTGCCCCGCGAGTTTCGCGGGGTGCCCACTATTGATTGTTTAAGAGTAATGTAAGATTTATTTAATAATTAATGTTTAGAGTGTTTTATATGATAGTAGGGTTGGAATAATAAATAGAGGAACAATATATTGGATTAATATATTTATAAATAGATATAGTAATATTGTTGTAATTTGTATTTAATTTTTAAGAGTAACAGGATGTAAATATTATTTAAATTAATGGAATGTAAATCATTTTTTAAGAGTTGAGATAAATTAATAATTCAAAATAATTTCGATATGTTTATTTTTATATTATTGTTAAATATAAGTGGAAGTAGAATAAAGAAAATTTAGGGATCAGATAATTGCTATGTGCAAGAAGCTGTAGTGGACACGTTTAATTATGATTGTTGGATAAAGTCTCTGCTAAAAAGCTGCAGATGATTATTGTTTTCATTGAGTAGGGTGAACAGAATGACACTTCCTTTATGTAAGAAGTGTTTTTGTGCGAATATTGGCCAACCTTCTGTTATTTCTATTCCTTCTAGCTGAAAGATCCATCGAGTTTTAGCATCATAGCAATTGATGACTCCTATGTTGTCTGTTTGTATATGCGAGGGTATATCACCAATGAGTACCTGAAATAGAAAATAGGGAAAAAACGTAGTTGTATAATGAAATGAGAGTAGCAATGTAGTGTATGAATTATATTGATTGGAATGTAATTTGTATGAAACTCACCAAAGATTCAAGATCGTGTGTTAGATAGTGGAAGAATTTAGTATTAGAAAAACTAAAAGAAAAGAAATATAGTGAAGAATATAAATTCATAAATATAATATATACAAATTAAGGATTTTTAACAATTTGAAATTATAAATTTAGAATCATATATTTGTATTTATTGATTGAATAATTGTTTTTTGAATCAATAAATATTGGATTGATTTATTTTTAAGTTTATATATATTAGATACATGTCAAGTACATATTATTTTCATTCATTTGTATTAATACGAAATAGCATAATCAATTTATATATATTGATTGGATACACATAGAATTTGTATTCATTTGCATATATTAGATGCACGTAGGATTTTTAGCAATTTGCATATTTTTTTCATATTTAATATTTTTGCTAATATATACATTTTGGAGAAAATTAATTAAATTTATATACATTAGATACATGTTAAGTACATATGATTTTCATTGATTTGTATTAATACGAAACAACATAATTGATTTATATATACTGATTGGATACACATAGAATTTTTATTCATTTGCATATATTAGATGTACGTAGGATTTTTAGGAATTTGCATTTTTTTCATATTTAATATTTTTGCTAATATATATATTTTGGAGAAAATTAATAAATAAGCAAATAAACATAAAAAGAAGGCTATTTTATGTATTAGATGTGCATAGCATTTTTAGTGATTTGCGTATTTTTTTAATAGTTAATATTTTTGTCAATATAAACTTTCGACAAAATTAATAAATAAGCGAGTTAATAAATAAGCAGATAAATATAAATAAGGAGAGAAAATTATAAATATAGAAATAGTCTCAAAATTATAATTATTTGATATAAATAACACTTATTATATGTTAATACAAGGCAGTATTATTAATTTATATATATTAGATATAGGTTAAACACATATAATTTTCATTGATCTGCATTAATACAAAACAACATAATCGATTTATATATATTGATTAGATATATATAGAATTTTTATTCGTTAGTATGTATTAGATATACAAAGGATTTTTAGTGACATGTGTAATTTTTTGATATTTAATATTTTTTTCAATACACATACTTTTGACAAAGTTAATAAATAAGTGAGTTAATAAATAAGCGGATAAATATAAAGAAGGACAGAAAATTATAAACACAGAAATAGTGTCGAAATTATAATTATTTCACATAAATAACACTTATTATATGTTAATACAAAGTAGTATTATTAATTTATATATATTAGATGCATGCTAATCATATATGATTTTCATTGATCTGCATTAATACAAAACACCATAATCGATTTATATATATTGATATATATTGATTAGATACATATAGAATTTTTATTTGTTTGTATGTATTAGATGTACATAGGATTTTTAGCGACTTGCATATTTTTTTGATATTTAATATGTTTGTGTATATAGCAACCTACATATTTTTTTTGATATTTAATACAAAATAGCATAATTGATTTATATATACTGATTGGATACACATAGAATTTTTATTCATTTGCATATATTAGATGTACGTAGAATTTTTAAGAATTTGCATTTTTTCATAATTAATATTTTTGCTAATATATATTTTGGAGAAAATTAATAAATAAGCGAATAAACATAAAAAGAAGGCTATTTTATGTATTAGATGTGCATAGCATTTTTAGTGATTTGCGTATTTTGTTAATAGTTAATATTTTTGTCAATATACACATTTTTGACAAAATTAATAAATAAGCGAGTTAATAAATAAGCGGATAAATATAAAGAAGGAGAGAAAATTATAAATATAGAAATAGTCTCAAAATTATATAATTATTTGATATAAATAACACTTATTATATGTTAATACAAGGCTGTATTATTAATTTATATATATTAGATATAGGTTAAACACATATAATTTTCATTGATCTGCATTAATACAAAACAGCATAATCGATTTATATATATTGATTAGATACATATAGAATTTTTATTCGTTAGTATGTATTAGATATACATAGGATTTTTAGTGACCTGCGTAATTTTTTGATATTTAATATTTTTTTAGTCTCGAAAATGCAAAAGCTTTAAATTAATAATTTAGTAGTTAACAAATATTATGGAAGTTACATTTTTTAAATAGAGGGAAATTATCCTATATTTTTAAAAACAATTGGCCGTATTAATGGAAGCTAATACAAAGTGGCACAATTGATTTATATTTATTAGATACACACAAAATTTCTGTCGATATATATATTTTCTAGAAAATCATTATTTTTGTCGACATATATATTTTGGAGAAAATGAATATATATATATATATATATATATATATAAAGGCACACAAATAGGATGCAAGAATATATATAGATTTGTATAGTCCAAAAAATTCGCGTCTGCATTAAGGAATGGAAGGTAGCGGCTGCACAGTTGCAACAAACAAAAGTAAAGAAACAATAATTAAGAGAGAATATCATCGAAGCAACATCTTTATTATTCAATGTGTGTATCTTGTTTCTTGTATATAAATTAACAATGTGATATCGAAGCAACATATATAAATTAAAGATTTTTAAGAATGTGATATTAGAAATTAAGAAATCATATATTTGTATTTATTAATTGAATAATCATTTTTGTATTCAATGAGTATTAGATCGATTGATTTGTAAATAAATGTTGCTGGAAAGAAAAGTACTTGCATTAATTTTTTGGGAATTAATAAGATTCTAAAATTTAAAGATAACACAATTTCAAAGAGTCAGTTAGTTTATTGATATTGAAAATTAATAATGCTTGATTGAATAGCATATATGAAAAAATATTTATTTAATCATGAAGCAATTTATTTATTGATCAATCAATATCTTACTCAATTTTTTTGGGAATTAATAAGATTCTAAAATTTAAAGATAACACAATTTTGAAGAGTTCGTTAGTTCATTGATATCGAAAATTAATGATGTTTGATTGAATAGCATATATGAATAAATATTTATTTAATCATGAAGGAATTTATTTATTGATGAATTAATATCTCATTCAAAATCAACGAATAGATAATGTAACACATAGAATTTATATTGTTCTGTATATATTAGATGCACACAGAATTTTTATTGATTTGTATATTTTTTAGAAAATCAATATCTTTGCTAATATATATTTTGGAGAAAGTTAATAAATATAAAAGAGTAGAGGAAATTATATTTTGAAGAAGGAGACGTTAATACAAAGTTAAAGAAGGAAGTTATATGTTGAAGGAAGTTAATAAATCAAATCGATAAATTAATATATTTTTGTCAATAAAATTAGATAACAATTGCAGCAGCGGAAGATGCACAAGAAACAAGAGGAGGACAAAACTGTTAAATAACAATTGCAGGAGCCGAAGGATGGACAGCAAACAAAAGGACAAAATTGAGCATAAAATTACAAAGAAACCAGGACAAGGGCACAATTGGAATAAGGGAACAAAAGCAGATATGAGCAAAAAGGCACCAGCAGCCAAAGGGGCTGCACGGAAGCTGGGAAAGGACCAAAAAGGACGAAATCAGCTGCGAAACCACAGCGAAACCGGCACAATTAACTGTAGGTGAGCCTTCACGGCTTTATGTAGTTTAGATAGATTAGATACTAGACGATAGAGGCGGCCACCATAGCAATGACCTAGACTTTATTATTATAGCATCCAAAACCATGGGCACTTGCTACCAGCCAATAAATTTCTGCCGACACACAAACACAGCAATCAAGGCTGTGATTTTGAGAAGAATGCAACCCAAAACCCGAAGCATGCCAAAACGGAAAACCGGTATCAATTCCGTCCAATTTGGATGCAATGGATTACAGACTCCACCAATTTAAAAGGAAAAAAGAACGAAAAGCGAAACCGGTATCAGTAATAGTTTGAAAAAAAAAACGGAGTTATTATTGAACTAAACTAACCAAATTTCAATTAAATTTTGTCAAATAAAGTGCAAATTTATTTGAACTTGCAGAATTCGATATAGCGAAATCCCAATTCATCAACTATATAATTATTGCGCATTCATGAATATAGAATTAGGAATAATGGTGCAGAAAATTAAAATTTTTTTAATAATATTACATAGGTATAAAGCAAAACTTGTTTGTTGAAGATAATTTCGTGGACCACACAAGTTGAAGGAGGGGTTTTTTTTTTCTTTTCTGCTTTTGGGAGTCTTCTTCCTGTCAAATTTTAAATTTTGTTCCCTTTGAAAGTTTTTTTGCACTAAAAAATTCAGGTCGTAAGGTGTTAGTGAATTAAAAATTTAGACAACTTTAAATTTTAAAAACTAATTATACACACAAAAACAGCAAAATATCCACCGTTTGACGTTCACTTAGGCCGCCGCTTTCTGTGCATCTAAAAGTGTTACATTCAAATATCCACCTCAACCGCAACTTGATTGCACTTAAATGTTTCTTCAAACAAAAAAAAAAAAAAAAACTCTTCTTTTCTAATCATTTGTAAGTTTAGTTTTGAAAAAAAAAAAAAGGAAAATACTTGTAACTGTAAATTAGTACGTGAGAAATTTAACTATTAAACACTGGAAAAGTCTGAAGTAACGAGCGTTATGATAACGAAACTGTTTTTACCTGATATAACAGGTAAAAACACTTTTAGCGACCATTTGATTACCTGTTATACTGGTCATCTAAATAAAATAGTACCTAAAAATATGGTTAGTAAGTTTTACATTAAAAATAGTAAGTTAACTCAAGAAATTAGTAACTTTTATGTCTCAAAAAGTAAATTTGAAGAAATATGGAACTTACTTTTTTTTTGAAGTAGATAACTACTCTATATCTAAAACTTACTTTTTGGAGAGTAAGTTTAGTTCAAATAATAGTAAGTTTTTATAGACTAATAGTAAATATTGTTGATAGAATAGTAAATTTGGGTTAATCATCAAAACTTACTAGTTTATGGCATAAATTTACTATTTTACTTAAAGAAACTTATATGGAACAAGTATTAGGAAGTTTATTTGAAATAATGCTAAGATTTTTTATTAATAATTGAAACTTAGTATTATAGTTAGTAATTACTCGTAATGTAAATGTATGATACACAATTGTACGTATCATTTATAAATGTTATATGTTTTAAGCATTTTAAATAAACTATGAAAACTTTTTTTTTGCATATGACCTTATAAAATATGTAAGAATAATTTGTCATATTAACCTAAGGTAGACTAAGTGCTTAGGAACTTGCCCGAAGGTGTGTGTTTTTGCTGACATGTCAATTGGTGATTTGCTGAAAAGTTGTCGTCCCCCATGCGCCGTTCACGTGACCTGCTGCTTGCAATTGGGCTGTGAATTGCGTTTGTGAGCCACCGACTGTGTTTGTCCGTTTCCTTCAACCCACTTTCGCACCTTTAAAGAGAGTAATGATAATAGTAATTGTCCTTTTCCTTCAACCCACTTTCGCACCTTTATTTTCTTTTTCCTTTCTTTGCTTCCTAAAGAAGGAAAAGTCTGAAGTAACGAGCGTTATGATAACGAAACTGTTTTTACCTGATATAACAGGTAAAAACACTTTTAGCGACCATTTGATTACCTGTTATACTGGTCATCTAAATAAAATAGTACCTAAAAATATGGTTAGTAAGTTTTACATTAAAAATAGTAAGTTAACTCAAGAAATTAGTAACTTTTATGTCTCAAAAAGTAAATTTGAAGAAATATGGAACTTACTTTTTTTTTGAAGTAGATAACTACTCTATATCTAAAACTTACTTTTTGGAGAGTAAGTTTAGTTCAAATAATAGTAAGTTTTTATAGACTAATAGTAAATATTGTTGATAGAATAGTAAATTTGGGTTAATCATCAAAACTTACTAGTTTATGGCATAAATTTACTATTTTACTTAAAGAAACTTATATGGAACAAGTATTAGGAAGTTTATTTGAAATAATGCTAAGATTTTTTATTAATAATTGAAACTTAGTATTATAGTTAGTAATTACTCGTAATGTAAATGTATGATACACAATTGTACGTATCATTTATAAATGTTATATGTTTTAAGCATTTTAAATAAACTATGAAAACTTTTTTTTTGCATATGACCTTATAAAATATGTAAGAATAATTTGTCATATTATAAATTTTGAATTATTTTTGAATTTGTAAAAGGTTAAAAAGTTTGGATGACAGTAAAAAAAAATCTTTTGAGTTATATATAGAATTGCACTTATCTATACATCACAATTTCCATATATGGACACCGATGAATATAATAAAATGGTACGCAATTTTCATATATTAATGCCTATGAATTTAATAAAATGGTAAAATCTTAATAAATTTATTTTCTGGGTCACAAGTATAAAAATTAAAGTTGTATTAACATAGAATAATCTTTGAAAATTATAGTAAAATTACCCATATGTTAAGTTTTGTGACTTTCAAACATACTTTGTATCATTTACATTATGGATTTGTATCCATATGTTTTCTATCAAACTCTTTTTTATTGGCAAATGGTAAGTAAATTATTATAAAAGGGTATTTTATAATAATCATAATTTTTAATAGATGAATTTTATGTAAACTGTTAAAATTATGAATTCACAAACGACTAAATCTGACTACTTTATGACACATATTAGTCTAAATGACTAAAAAATTACTGTAATCATGTACACGTTGATTGTTGAATTGAAATTTCTTTTATTACTAGTACAAGTTCTTCTAATCAAAGCAAAATAAAATCAAATATCTTTTCCTTTTGTATGCAATAGTTATGCTTAATAGAAAATTATTAAACCATTTTTACAGTACATAATTTCTCCTAAAATTTGTAACATTTACCATGACCTCTAACCTTGACATTGTTATTTAATTTACCTTCTAAATTTAATTTAATTTTCTTATATTAATTGTTATACTAAATTTAAAATTTTTGTTATTATATTATTTCTCATTTTGTTTAGGCTTTTACTCTTATTATTTCTTGTGTCTCAGATGTAAATTTATTAAAACTTTATCATCTTATTATATTCATAAGTGTTAATTTATAAAAATTTTGATATATAAACAAGTAATATTCTATATATAACTAGGAAGATTTGTTGTTATTATTATCCAAACTTTCAAACTTTTCAAAAATTGAAAATAATTTAAAACTTATAATACGACAAAATTTTATTACATATTTTACGAGATTATGTGAAAAGTCAAACTTTTTTCCATAGTATTTTAAAATATGTAAATAAATTTTTTTAAATGTTAACTATAATCTTGTATTATACAGGTATATTATGAGTACTTACTAACTAAGGTACTAAAAATTAATCATTAATAAAACATCTTATCGTTATTTCAAATAAATTCCCTAACACTAGTTTGAAATATGTTTTAAAGTAAAATAGTACATGTGTCTCATAAATCAGTAAATTTTGATTATTAATCAATTTTACCATGTTATCAGTAAGAATTACTATTTATGTATTAAAACTTACTATTACATGAATTAAACTTACACTATAAAAAGTAAGTTTGGGATATAAAGTAGTAATTTATTTATTTAAAAAGTAAGTTTAATATTTATTCCAATTTACATTTTGAAGTATAAAAGTTACTAATTTATTACTGTTAACTTACTATTTCAGATGGAAAACTTACTTTCTTATTTTTAAGTGTTATCCTATTTAGGTGGATAGGCCTATCAAATAATCAAATGGCCGCTAAAAGTAAATAAAAAATAAATCGAAAATGGTCATATAAGTGTTATCCTATTTATGTTTCAAAAAGTAAATCGAAATAAAAATGAAAGTTACTTTTTTTAAAAATTAAATTACTACTCTACATTCGAAACTTAGTTTTGTGGGGAGTAAGTTTAGTTCAAGTAATAGTAAGTTTTTATAGATTAATAGTAAATCTTGTTGAAAGAATAATAATTTGGTTAATCATCAAAACTTACTAGTTTGTGGCATAAATTTACTATATTACTTAAAGAAACTTATATGAAACAAGTATTAAGAAGTTTATTTAAACTAGTGCTAAGATTTTTTTATTAATGGTTGAAACTTAATATTATAGTTAGTAGTTGTTGGTAACATAAATGTATAATAATGATTGTATGTTTCATTCATAAATGTTTTGCGTTTTAAGCATTTTAATAAATGTATGCATCATTTATAAATGTTATGTGTTTTAATAAATTTATTTTCTAGGTCACAAGTATAAAAGGTAAAGTGATCGTATCTAATGTAGCGTAATCTTTTAAAATTATAGTAAATTTACCCATATATTAAGTTTCGTGAGTTTCAAATATATTTCGTATCATTCACAATATGGATTTACATGCACATTTTTTATGAAACTTGCTTTTAATTGGCAAATAGTATGTAAATTATTATAAAATGTCATTTTATGATAATCATAATTTTTATAGGTGAATGGAATAGGTGCAAGATCTTGATACTGTACTACAACACAAATTTGGGGATAAGTACAAGTTTCAGGCATCGTCATTTGAATTTGACGAATCTCCTAACATTCCTAAACAACCGAATGGGTAACTTTCATTAATGATGTTTTAAAGCCTAAAAAACCGTGTGCTGAGTATTGTATAACATGAGTATTTGAGTTACTTTTCGAGTTCTGCTCATCAAGTAAGCCAGTCCAATTTGAAGTAAACAGCAAAATCTACATGCACAAGACATTTGATATGAAATTGGTATTTCAAAATAGGAGAAAACGGCTCATTTGGAGCATCAGAATGAATCTAACTTTTAATAATTGATACTTACGCATCAAAATTAAGCTGGCAGGACACTAGATATAGCTATCTAAGCATGACAAGATTACATGGCCAAGAACTGAATTTAGAGCACAAAGACTTTGGCTTCAGAAATCTGAAGCAATCAAAAGGCTAGTAACTTGATTTGAGAATTTGATCACCAGCATCAAGGGCTCTGATATCACTATCAAAAGCTTCAGTTTGGATTGACATTTCTGGTTTACAAACCCAAGAGCACTTGGATGCTAACAATATCTGAAATTTGATCACCAAACTTTTTTCCAAGCAAGCTGAAATTATTCACATTAAAACAAGTAAACACCAGAAATTGCAAACTAAGGAGATTATGTTCAGATTTACAATCAAAACGCATTAAACTACCTTCGAAGAAACTTAAATCATCCTAAAAGCTTTGAGCAAAGACGTGCAAAAACATTTGTACTCTCTCAAGAATAAAATTCCTTAATGGTCTTGGCTGAAATCTGGTTCATTCACTACAAAACCATCACAAGATTTGTATTAAAAAAAGGCCACAACAACACATAATCATAGCAAATAAACAACATAAAACTTAGGCGTGAAGAAGGAAAAATGTACCTGAATACTTTTCATCTCCTAACAAGCTAGTGTTTTGTACATGACTTTGGATTAATGAAGGATTGCATGCCCACATTAATGCCTATACAAATGCAAATAGAGCACCATTATATTTCATGCCTTCACACAAAAATAAATAAAAGCAAGCTATACATTACCTGACCAGGAGGAATGATCTGAAACCAATTACTATCCATTAATTCCTTATTGCATCCATGCTGTGAATCTGATTGCAATAGGCCATCGGATGATCCTATCAGATTCAAATTTACATTCTCAACATTATTGGGTGCCCCAACATGATCATAATTGTGAGTTTCATATGCATCTGTGCACACTTTAGTACATTTTCGTCTATCATGTCCAAATGACCTGCGGGAAAAAAATTGCCAAGCACAATCCATAAACAATAAGATTGAATTTATAAAGGCGTATATGAAGTGTACATATATAACTAACATTTTTGGCCTTCTAACATAAAGCCAATGAGTGGATGAAATTTAGCATTGCTCATTCATATCTGGTTTTGCAAAGCTATTCTAACCGTAGAATAAGTCAATTTTAAGAGTAGGTGATTACTTGCAATTTTTGCATCGTCTTCGCTTTCGCTTGTGAGTGGACTGTTTTGCCTTTTGTCCCTTTGTAGCAACAACAATTGGACCAAGAGAAAGTATGGACCAAAGTGGAAACCTTTGCCTGGGAATTCAATCGTATCGTTGGAATTGAGAACTAAATAAGAAGAAGACAGATGACTTTAAAGAGATAGGTGATACCCGAAAGTGTTTCAGGAACCCAAAACCGTTTTCAGCAACCCAAAATCATTTTTAGAAACCCGGTGATTTTTTCACTTAAATATGTAAATTTTTTACTTTTAGTATTAGTAAGTTTAGTTTAAACATAAGTAAATTTTGTCAAATAATAAGTAAATTAAATTACTCAAAGTGTAAATTTCTATTTCTGACTAAAACTTATCTTTCAGGCATATACTTACTAGTTTGAATTAAAAACTTACTTATCTTCTCGACTTGGCAACCCGTTTCTTTTCTAGGTATTTTATGATTAGAACTCCATTCTCTCTCTATATTACAAACCATCATCAAACTAATTGAAAACCTCAATTCTCATATAAACCATTCATCTGAATTTTGTTCCAATCAACCCATTCAACAGATTTATGTTCCAGTCTAATCGTTATGATATAGCAATGGCATTAACAAGCTATTTTGACTCTCCCGGTAAGGGTTTACGTATTAGTAATTTTTTAGGAGGAAGATGAGTTATTCACATGTCCAAAATATCGAAACAACCAGCATAATCTAATCCTTAGTTCAATGAAAGTCACAAATTTGCGGGTAGGTAGATTAGATTATGTTGAATGCCTTTGGCTCTTTACAATGAAATTCAAAATTTTTTCTCATGACAGAGCAAAGACGGTGATATAATTGATTGTGTCTATATGTATCAACAACCAGCATTTGACAATCCTTTCCTCAAAGACCACTGGATTCCGCAGGTTTGCCCCATGCAACACCATTCAAAAGAAAAATAAACAAAAAAATGCAAAAATATGAAGTATGTATAACACCATAATTGATTGATGGTCGGAAACTGTTCTATGAATTTTCTCTCCTTTCCTGACTGAAGAAGAGGGAAGATGTGATTCTACAAAATCTACATGTATCATAGGATGGTAATAAGAATTGCTTCTGCAACACAGATTTACAAGAGTAATAATGGCCAAATTTCCGTGGCATTGCAGACGTTACAATGGAGTAAAAAATTCAAGAGGCTGATAATAAATTTCCATAGAAACAACAGATTCGCAACAATGATTCTAGATCAGTTCAGTTCAATAACATATGCTCCATCAAGCGTATCAACTTAGAATTCCAAAACGGGAGAAACCTCTCTTGCCTGAAGAATTCAAGTTATAAAGCTCATGTTGAGTTACTAATATATTAGTAATTCTCACCCGCACAGAGTAGCAATCACAACATACAAATTTCTCTTTGACATTTCACCAAACATCTTATATGCATTCACAAATTAATCACATTTAACTTAAACGCCTGGTCTCAAGTCCTTTCCTAGATGTTTCACATGGCTATTAAACATATTTTACCCGTAGACAATCAAAACTACAACCATTTCCTAGATGTTTCAACGGACATTTTCGGCCCCAAAATTGCAATAAAATCTTCAAATTCTCAGCCTTGATTTCCCAAGAAAATCTTGACAAACAAAACAAATGAAATATAAATAAATTACAGCAATATAATCAAACGATTTCAAGAGAACATGATGATCTAACCTCGTCACTGCTATTTTTCATATGCTCTTTGGCTGGCTACCACCGTCGCTAACCCTTTTGTTGTGTTTGCATATGGCAGCACTCAAACCCAACCGAACGATGAGAAAGGATAGAAGCAAAGTGTGAACTAAAGATGAAAATTTTGAAGTGAGAAGATTTATTCAATTGTAACAAAGAGAAAGTGTGGATCAAAGTGGAAACCTTTGCTTGGGAATTCAATCGTATCATTGGAACTGGGAACTGAATAAGAAGAAGGTAGATAACTTTAAAGAGAAAGGTGATACCCAAAACCGTTTTCAGGAACCCAAAACCGTTTTTTTACTTAAATATGTACATTTTTTACTTTCAGTATTGGTAAGTTTAATTTAAACATAAGTAAATTTTGTCAAATAATAAGTAAATTAAATTACTCAAAGTGTAAATTTCTATTTCTGACTAAATCTTATCTTTCAGGCATATACTTACTAGTTTTAATTAAAAACTTACTAAAGTTAATATTAATTATTTTAATATAATATTTAAAAAGTCACTAAAAGATTTGATCTGTCACTAAAGGTAATAGAAACTTATAATAGCAGGTTTCCCTAATATCGTTACCATAACTATAGGCACTGTAGCACTGTCCTTAAACACTAGTTAGTTCATTCTTCATCCTTCGTATGCTTTATTTGATTTCCTTTATTTAATTCTTCTTCATATTTAATTATTCTTCATCCATTCCACCATCCCAAAACATCCCACTAGCAGCACCTTTTTTTTTTCAATATAATTAACTTTTTGGAGGGATCCAAGACTTCCTCCCTACCATGTGAATCGAACTGCCATCTTTTTGACTGGAAGAGAAAACGGACCACGTGAAGTTTAAAACAGAGGGTTAATCACATTTTATCCCCTTAAAGAATACCCCATTTCTCAGTTTATCCCCTAACCTTTAATTTTGCTCACTTAACCCCCTTTAGGACAAAATTGCCCTTGCATTATTTTGACTTTTCATTTACCTTGTTTTCCTTTCTTTTATTTCTTTTTCTCTTTCTTCTTTATTTAATTATTCCTCTTTCCCACAAAAATCTTCACCTTAATGATTGAAATTAAAAAAGAGGAATTACAGAGATCTATCTTCTTCTTAAATGATCAAAAAAATATTCAAACCACTTTCCTAAAATACAATTTTTTTAGCCTTTCAATTCTTTCAATTTTGGGTTTTCCTCTTTCCTTTCTAGTTTCTCATTTTATTCTCAAGAAAATATCATAAGATGAAATTGTTTTCCTTTCTTTTATTTCTTTTTCTCTTTCTTCTCTCTATCATCCTTCCCAATAGAAAATTCGATTTCCACGAAAATTTTTGTTTTGAGTTTGTAATTGCATATTTCTGGGCGAAGGTTTAAAAGACATCAAAAACTAATTTTGATTTTTTGTATGATGCCACGTGTCACAAATTTCAATTGATAATTATTAATCAGGTCACAATTTCATCTTAAGATATTTTCTTGGGAATAAAATGAGAAACTAGAAAGGAAAGAGGAAAACCCAAAATTGAAAGAATTGAAAGGCTAAAAAAAATTGTATTTTAGGAAAGTGATTTGAATTTTTTTTAATCATTTAAGGAAAAGATAGATCTCTGCAATTCCTCTTTTTCAATTTCAATTATTAAGGTGAAGATTTTTGTGGGAAAGAGGAAGAATTAAATAAAGAAGAAAGAGAAAAAGAAAGGAAAATAAGGTAAATGAAAAGTCAAAATAATGCAAGGGCAATTTTGTCCTAAAGGGGGTTAAGTGAACAAAATTAAAGGTTAGGGGGTAAACTGAGAAATGGGGTATTCTTTAATGGGATAAAATGTGATTAACCCTAAAACAGAGATTAGAAGTTTTGTAGCTGCACATATGACATAACAGGCAAAAGCTTCTCCTCCTTTACTAGTTGTTGAAAGCAAAGCTCACTTTACCAGGATGGCTGACCCTGTTATCTCTCTTGTTATTGAGAGAACTAGCGATCTGCTGGTTCAAAAAATTGTTTTCCTGAAAGGCGTTCGAAGACAAGTTGATAGCCTCAAAAATGATCTGGTCCGGATGCGATGTTTCCTGAAAGATGCTGATCAGAGGCAAGATGAAGATGAGAGGATTCGCAACTGGGTTTCTGAAATCAGAGCTGCGGCCTACGATGCGGAGGATATTATTGAGATATTTGCCAACAAAGTTGAGTTCTTCACAAAGAACAAGGGACTCGTCACCAAATTGACGCATTATCCCTTGAAAATTGTGAACCTCTACAAGATAGGTAAAGAGATTGAATCCTTACGGATGAGGCTCAAGGAGATTGCTGATAGCCGCGAAGAGTATGGTATCAAAAATCTTGGAGAGGGAACGAGAACACATGGAGAAGAGCTTCAACGTATCCGGCGATCCTTTCCTCTCAGCGAGGACAAGGATGTAGTGGGCTTCGGGGAGATGACAAAATCGCTGGTGGCAGAACTTTTGAAAGAGGACAAAAACCGCCGTCTGGTTTCAATCGTCGGCATGGGAGGTGCTGGTAAGACAACTCTAGCCAAGAAAGTTTATAACCATGCTGACGTCAGGGCAAGATTCAACTGCCGTGCTTGGGTATGCGTCTCTTCAAGCTACGATCACAAAGAGACGCTGAGGGCAATCATAAAGCAGTTAAATCCGATAACTAACGAGCTACTTGACATGTTGGAAAAGATGCAGGAGCAGGACTTGGAAGAAAGGCTCTATCAAGATCTACAAGACAAATGTTATCTTGTGGTACTTGATGATGTATGGAAGGAAGCAGCGTGGGATTGTCTTGCTAGGGCCTTTCCTGATGTTAATACATCAAGTAGAGTGGTACTTACGAGTCGCAATCGGGATGTGGCCCAACACGCAGATGCTCTTAGCAAACCACATGAGCTGAAAACTTTGGGGCAGAAAGACAGCTGGCAATTGTTTCTCAAAAAGGCCTTAGGCCATGGAGCTAATGCTGGGTGTCCTCCCGATTTGGAAGAAGTAGGCAGAGAGATTACCAGAAGATGTGGTGGTCTGCCGCTGGCCATCACGGTTGTAGGTGGCCTGCTGCTGGCAAAGAAAAAGTTGAAGAGTGAATGGGAGACAGTTCTCAACAACTTTAACACACACCTATCAGGGGGCCAGAGTGGAGTATCAGCAATTCTGGAATTAAGTTATGCAGACCTTCCTGCCAATCTGAAATTTTGCTTTTTGTATTTGGGTTTGTTTCCCGAAGACTCCGTGATTTCTGTGCGCAAGTTGATCCACATGTGGGTTGCAGAGGGAATAATGCAAAAAAGAGATGCAGTAAATTTGGAGGAAACTGCAGCATATGATGATGTGGAACGACTTTGTAGCAGAAATATGGTCCAAGCGGCGGAAATGACTGTTGATGAAAGGATTAAAAGCTGCAGAGTCCATGATTTACTGCGAGAGCTTGCAATCAGAAAGGCAGAGGATGAAAATTTCTTTCAGATCCATGACACCAGAGATAATGAAATATCAGCCAAATCCAGGTACCTTGCTGTTCATGTTCTCCCTCTGGAAAAAAATTATTTTGGGTCTTCGACCCCTCCTCTCCGGTCTCTACTTTTTTCAATATCCGCCGCGGTTACGGGAAAGACATTAGTCTTAGCTCCAAAAGTTTCAGAAAGCTTAGGATATTAGACTTTGAGAATGTTGAGATGGGTTATAATTTGCTAAAAGGAATTGGTGAAGTTAGGCTTCTAAGGTACCTCAACGTAAAAGGTACATTCATTGGAAGCCTCCCTCATTCCTTCGGTCGCTTGCGAAACCTACAAACTCTTGACATCACCTTTAACCGAGTGAGAGTTTCAAATTTCCTTTGGAGGCTTGAAAGTTTACGGCATCTGTACGCGCGTTATATGGAATGTGATGAGCCTCTTAAGATTGAAGGATTGAGGAATCTCCAGACTCTGTCAGGCATACGCTTTGATGACATTATGCACAACAACATGATAACTCTGACAAGTCTTCAGAAACTGGGAATTTGGGTGGATGAAAGGTCAGACATAGACAAACTCTGCATGCATTTATCTGAGGTTGGAAGTCTGAACACGTTACATCTTTGCTGTGCTGACATAAGCCTGTGGCCATCTCTAGCTGGACTGTCTAAGCTCCATCATGTAACAGAGCTCAAGCTATCCGGGTCGGGTTTGAGAATGCTGGATTTCCCTCCAAATCTCTCTCGCTTGTCATTGAAAGACACATTCCTCTGGAATGACCCAATGCCAGTGCTAGAGAAGTTGGGACAGCTGTCGTTCCTCAAAATGAAAGATGCGTATAAGGGACCGCAGCTAGTCATTTCTAGGCAAGGTTTCACCAATTGAAATTCCTTGAGTTCAACCGCCTACATGATTTGCATGAAATAAAGGTGGAGGAAGGTGCACTGCCACAGCTCCAGTGCCTGAGAATCAGGGACTGCCCCAAGTTAGAGCAGTTGCCGGAAGGGCTGAAGCACATGTCTACTCTTTGATGCGCTTGAGCTTGTGGACATGCCCCAATTCAACATAAGTAACTTTTGTTTCCCCCAATTCAACATCCTTTGCTTTGCCGCTATTTCACTCTTTATTTTTCGTCATATAATTCAGACAAGCTTTTTAAGTCCATTTTTTTTTAAAAAAAATAAATTGAAATCTCACTTCAATGCTTGCTTTTTTAATTATCCCACTATTAAATAAAGAATGACTCTTTTGTTATTAATGATATTTTGGGTAACTAACTAACAGTGCCTACACCTACACCTCATAGGATTTACGTTGCATATATCATATTAATACGAGTAGAAATAAATTTTGAAAAAAAAAAAAGTTCAGAGATGATCTTTTGTAAGTTTTGGCGTGATTGACACTAAATTAATGTGTTTGTTACCAAAAAGAAAATGATCAAATTTACCCCACATTCTTGGTCTGATTGTCTGATTGTTGACCCACATTCTTGGTAAATGAATTAGTTTTCACCAAGTGCAGAATTAAAATAAACTAGCAACTCACCTTATTCAAAAATGCATTTAAATGAATTACCATATTTTTCTTGCTCTAGTTACTAGTTCATGTAACCTTCACAAACTCTTAAGGTTGGAAGCCTAAGGACCTTACATCTTCAGACTCAATGGGCAGGGCCAGAGTCTCTAGCTGGACTTTCTAAGCTCCATCATTGTATGTAACAGAGCTTACGCTATCCGGGCTGTTTCTGAGAATGCTGCCTCCTGATTTCCCTCCAAATCTTTCTCGCTTGTCTTTGAAATTTAGAGATCTCACGGATGACCCAATAAGTGTGGAGAAAGGTGCATTGCCACAGCTCCAATGCCTGAGAATCAGGCAATGCAGCGATTTAGAGAGGTTGCAAGGAAATAATGAAGTTAGTAAACAAATCAAGGAATTCATCCCATATAAAGTGTTAGTCCATCTGAAAGTGAGGATTGATTGCTTCCTAAATACTACTCACTATACATATAAGATGTTAAAAAAAAAAAAAAAAAAAACTTAAGCATGTAGTAATCAAATAACAAGCTATTCACTTAAGTTGTTTGGGATAAACATTGAAGGGAAAAACATTACAGAGGGGAAAATTTTTAATTCTTACATGTAATGTTATTTTTTTTAATGTGTTTCGTAGCAATTCCATTTTTACAAAAATTAGTACGAATGTCGTGTGTAATGGATGATCCAAGATTGTATGCAGTTTATAAGTTTGACACTCCCCTTTTAATTCTTCGTGATTACTAGTTAGTTGATTCTATAACATGTATAGCCTTGATGGAAATGTATTTGCTTCTCGAACAAAAACAAGTGTAATTTTGCTTAGGGTTATTATCACTTTACCCCCTTCAATTATATTACTACTATCAGTTTATCTCTTAACGTTATCTTTTAGTCACTTCAACCTCATAAGTAATTCAACTTAACATGTTAAGAAATTTTGGACAAAAATACCCTTTTATTCTATAGCATTACTATCTTGTTATTATTACTTTATTCCTTTAAATTATAGTGACATAATCGCTTTAATTCCTAATATTATTTTCTAGGCATTTTACTTCATCATTAATCTATTTAGTATGGTCAAAATTTTTTAAATATATTGACCCTTTTATATATATAATTTAAAATAAAAAAGTTGGAATGATTATTCTTCTTCTTTCCACTTTAAGAGATCAAAAAATATTAAAATAAAAGGATTTTCTTAAATTTCTTTTTTCACACTTATTAATATTAGGAAAAGAAAAAGAGATAGGAAAAGAAGGAGACAGAAAATTAGATTTTGCAAAGAAAATAATAAAGAAAAGTCTAACATTATCGTATTAATTTAAGATTGTTGGAATTAGAATTGAAATCTGATGGTAAACAATAAAGTAAAATAATTTTAAAATAATAAATTTATTTAATTCTTTCTTATTTGTATTTAAAAAAAAATTGAGCTCTCTCTCTATCTCTCCCTCCCTTTTTCAATCTTTCTATTTGTTTTAATATTAATAAGATTGCGAAGAAGAAAGAGATTAATATTTTGACTTTTTTTCTTGATACTAAAGATGAAAAGAGCCACTTTAAATTTTTTTATTATTTTTATTATACAATGAGGAGGGTACTTTTTCTAAAAAATTTTTAACGTGTTGAATTGGTGTAATGGTGGGAGAAATTGTCTAAAAAATAACTCTATGGGGTAAATGGATAATGAGGCTGTAGTTTATGGGGGTAAAGTGATAATAAGTCTTTTTACTTTAATTAACAAACTCCATTAAGTTTGACCGTTAGTTTTGGGGGTAAAGTGACTAGAAAATAACGTTAAGGGGGAAATTGATATTGGCACCAAACGTTAATGAGATAAAGTGATAATAACCAAAAAAAAGGGTAAGGTATAAAATATTTGAATGACCAAGTTTAATAATTTCATGCATTTATCGTGCTAGCTTCAGTAGATATTAATAAATACATGATTGGAATTAAAATCAAGATTGCAGAAGCTTGAGTTTTTTTTTTTTAGTTAAAAAGTGTAAAGACTAGTTACTATATAAACTTGAGAAGGTACATTTATATAATTACTTTGAAAACGAAAAGGAGGCTTCCATGTCCATGCTAAATTCTACCAAAAGTGGACACTCTTTTTGTCACATACATGAAGGAAAAATTTCTTTTTTTGTTATTGTGAATAAATGTTATTCTGAAAACTTGTGTGCTATGAATAGTGAGAATGAATAGCTATCCTTTTAATGAATAATGAATCAATAATCATGTTTTTTAGACTTCTACTTAGTTTCAATTATCAATTAGTGAAATGTAAAATTTCTTTTAAACTTACGTATCAGGTCAGGTCCCCAAATCGGTGTGCCAGGTACCGTGTCATTTGGGTACCCTATGCCCATGGATCAATTGCGCTTGATTTTTCGTCCAACGAAATGGGCTAATTACACAGAATATTGCTCAAAAAAAGAAAAATCGGACATCTATAAATCTGACAAGGGATATATATTGAACTATGACATGGCCCGGCAGCAGCGTAATATTTAAAAAAAAAAAAAAAATTAACTGGCTGCCGGGCTGCCAGTTTTTGACATTTGAGCATTCGGTGGACTTTTTGTATCGAAAAGTAATGCAAATGAAAAAGGAAGATTGTACGAGAGCTCAACAGCTCGGAGTAACGTGCTTGGCTGGATCTGTTGGTAGCATTGTTTCCAATCCTGCTGACAACGTAACATTGTTGCCTCTCTTAACACCAAGAAAGCCAATAGCCTTAAGCAGGTAATCTCCACCTATGTTGTTTCTCTGTACAAATTCTAACCACTTATGCTGCTCTATGCTTAATATTGTCGTTTATGTTACCAGGCTGTAAAGAGAATTGGGTTTGTTAATCTATTTACAAGAAGTCTTCCAATTAGGATTATGCTGGTTGGGCCTGTTGCGACTTTGCAATGGTTTTTCTATGACACCATTAAAGTGTTGAATGGATTGTAAGTTATTCTTCATCTTTATATTTGACTCAATTTGTCTTTTATCAACCCTTTTGCTCCAGTTTTACCCTTTTCACAATCATGTCTGTGCCTACTCAAAGCGGGTAAAATTTCCAGGGGTGTGGGAAAATAAGTTTGGATGTTTATCTGTTGCTGATTGTATGTACTCATTCTGTAAAAATGTTGAGCTGTTATTGCTTGTATGGCATAATTGGAAATGGATAAATTGCTGAAGAAGTCGTTTCTTGTGTTAAAAGGGCTGATTACTATAACAAATAGTACCTGTATCTTTCTTTCTTCTTGCACTCGTGCCTTTTTTTTTTTTCTTTTTCATATGTGTCGAAAACATATCCAGCTGTTGTAGAAATTAATTTGCACTTGAACTTTACTGGCCAACAAGTGGACATGTTAGAACAGAAGAAAGGAACACAGCAAAAACACACTTGAATGCTCCAGCTGAATAGTGGCGTACATTTTGTTTACCGGATTATATACTGATCTAGTTACCACAGTTCTCAATTGTTTTGGTTCGCCGCCTGCTCTTTTGTTGCCAGGGGTTACTATCCTCGACCCCTGTGCAAGCAAAACATCTTTTGTTGAGATCCATGCTTCCAATTTTTTTTTTTTTTTTTTTTTTTTGTCTTCACAGTGGGTATCTGGGGTGCATGGACTGGTAATACCGTACGACCCCAACTAATCCCACTGCGGATGGAGAGAGAGGCTGCCCAGCATCATCCCACCAATGTTTACCCGGGATTTGAACACTTCCAATTGCTCATAACTTTCTTACCTGCAACTGGTCAAAACATCTCAACTGGCTGCCGAGCTGACACGGCCCGGCAGGAATAGTTCAATACATACTACTTGTTAGACCTATAGATGTCCGATTTTTCTTTTTTTGGACAATATTCTGAGTAATTAGCCAACGAAATGGGATCCTTCGGGTCACAAATTTGTTCAACGAGTTAGGTATCGGTAAGGTTACAAATGAGTCGAGTCGCATATCAAATTTGACCTAGTCGAGTTAAGTTTCAATTTAATTTTATCGAATTCGAATTCGATGAGTTTTCAATATAAAATTCAAGTTTGAATTCGATCTTAAATTCGAATCTAGTCAATCTCAAACCCGAACCTATTCGAGCTTAAAAAGTCAAATTAATTATTTTATATTTTAAAAAATGAATAAAGCATTTATTTTTCCTTAATAAAGCATAAAAATGTTAGAGAAATATACATGTGATTTTACTATTAAAATAAAAATAATATATGTACGCATGTAATCAAGTTGGCTCATGAGCTAATTAACTAAGCTTCTCTATGCTCAATTTGAGTTTAATAACTCGATTTGGCCGCTTCGAACTCGACTCGAATTTTGGCCGAATCCGCTTGCAAGCAACTTGATTGGTTTGACACCCTAGATACCGGATCCATTATAATGTTCCGAGGTTTAGCACCACAGTCGACAATTTCAGGCCCACTGAGACAGTTGGGCACTCGAGGGAGCCATAATTGTGGATTAAATAAACTTGTTTTAAGTAATTATTAATGTTGGTTTATGGGATGTAGTGAAGTACCACTGTTTGGACTGAATTATCTGTGTGGACATGAAATATTTTGTGGAGTTGGTGTTTGGACTGACGGAATATTTTCCACAATTCAGCATTCCACATTTTATTTTGTAGTTAGCCTTGTCAGCAAGGGCTGGGTCCTTTCATGTGCAGGGTCACCATGCACTACGACGCGTGGCACCCATGTTTCAGAATCAGATTTTTTAGCCGTTGGGGTCCTCCATTACTTTACCCATCTACGCCATTTACTGTCGGTCTCTTGTTCCGCTGCTAAACATTTACTCAAAGAGCACTGTGCGATCTGAAGCCGATCTCATCTCAAATGATTCCCACTTCCTCAAGCACAACTGCAGCAGCTCCGTAACCACCTGATTTCCTTTTATCCTTTAACCCGCCACATAGCAGCTAAGGCTCTTCCGACAATTAGTAGCGGCGCAGTTCCACCCCCATCTTGGAAGTGCAAACCCGATCCGATCCGGGAGCTTGTGTCAGGTACCATCAAAAGGGTTGAAATTTATGTGAACAAATTAAACCCAGCTTTTTGACTGCTTGAAGTGGACAACCATATGTCTATATGGCTTAGTTCTTTCTTTCTCGTTATTCTCTTGAAATCCTGAAGCTACACCTGATTTCCGTTTATACCTGTTTGTGCTTAAAACCACCAATTTTGACTCGAAATTGGAGAGAGGTTTCTGTGTGGCCGGCCTTTGATTTTAGGGGAAATACGAAAATGGCCACCGTTGTCACAATTAATTTGAGAAACATCTTCCCAGTTGCCATGAATTTCCGTAGGACCAATTTTTAGGGATTTGCTCTCTTGTTTGAATGTGGCCTTGTTGTGCAGCTTGTTTTGGCCAACTTGAAAAATTTGGGGCTATATATGCGCTAAATATCTGTGCTTATTCGACACATTTTCGAATTATGGAGATACTTCAACTATTCCTGTCTCATGAAATTTGTTTGTATGTACAAATTCGTTTGTAGCCGAATATGTTTCCACTTTAGTACTTGTCCAGAGACTTGTATGAGTTGGGGGAAAAAATCTGCGTTGTTATGCTGGCAGTTATGCTCCACATGGCAGTTCTTATATTCCGATTATTTGTTGTACTTGTAGAGTTAACAAATCAGCGTGCATTAACCCAGAACAAGTTTAAACGTTTCATTTGACAGTTGGCTTCCAAAATTTTTCCCTACGTTTTAACTAAGGCCATGACGGAGACTGATAGAGATGCCCCTCAACTCACAGCAGCAGTGTAATAGTCAGTGTAAGGCATACTTAAGTTTTTCCTGGCCCTGAATACACTACTGCATTATGTGATTATGTGACTCACGTCAGTTTTCTGCATGTTTTCTGTCTTTAGCTCCTCCCATCAGCTGCACCTCCAATTGCACAGTCCAATCATCCACTGACTCCAACGATATTGAAGAGTGCATCAGTAACTTTGAAGCAAGCCGTATGGTATACATTTGCCTCACCTCAAAATATTTACTATCATGTATATTTGCATGCCTACTAACTTGCACTTGCAATTTTACAATAGGCGATGGGAGGTAAGTTCGAGTGGACTCCTGAAATGGATGAGCACTTCATTGATGCGTACATCGCCTTCAAGCTGTCAAAAAAATGGGACAAGCGTAAATCACTTGAATGGAATTATGGTCAGATAGCCGAGCATTTGCGTGAAAACCATGGAGATGAAGTCAGTGCTGCGCAGTGCCAATCTAGATTCTACCGGTTCAAGAAGAAATGGCAACTTTTTTGCCAGCTTCGGGGGCTCAGCAACAAGGCTGCAACTGGCATCGGATGGGAAGAGGACACCCAGCATTTCACTGCTGACAAGGACCATTGGGCCGATCTCATTTCGGTTAGTTTTTTCATTTATTGTGAGTCGAATCTGACCAGTTTGCTTATGCATATATAGAAGCTAGAAACGTGACAAATCACTTATCCCTTGTGTCTTTTAACCAACAGTCCAACAGCGAGTATGAGGACTTTTCTAAGCCCTTTAGTTGCGGCTTATACGAGCGATTCACTCCTATCATGATTGGAGAAACGGCTACAGGGACACGAGCACAGTCTGCTAGCCAGCCAGAAATTTCCCTTGAGCAACTCGGAAACGAGCAAACCACCTCTAGAAGGAGTCGGAAAGGCAAGGCCAAAGCCTCAGTGTCATCGCAACCGCCTTCGGCCACCTCCCCTTGGGAAGGGGAGGACGTGTACTACGTGTCCCCTATTCCGGGAGGCAGTAGTGGGAAGCGACCAGCAAGCAGTTTGGGTAACTCCGGCGAGCGAGAGGGTTCCAGAGGCACAAAATCTACCCGATCATCTGCGGACAGACTTGAAGACGCCTTAAGCAAGATCGGCAACTTCACAGACGTGGCGAGAACTGATCGAAAGGATCGTATAGACAGAGATGAGACGTACAAAGTCGAAAATTGTCAAGACATCGTCTCAGCCATGGATATCCCCGTTGATTGGAAGGTAGAAATAGACTCGTATCTCGCCGAAGATGAAAATTTAGGCCAACGGATTATCTTCATGCGCTATGACGCTGCTGGAAGATATGCATATGTCGCAAGGCATATGAGGAAGAAAGGTGAAGTATAATTTGAAGTAGCCTATTCCACCACAACAGAAGAGTTGCCGTCTCAAATCCGTTTCTGCTATCTCACACCGGCAAAGGTTGTGTTATAGGGGGATAAATATATCCCAGGTCTTAGTTGGCTGTGGTTTGAATAAGAGTTTGGAGTGATGCGTGTGGAGTTGCTCCCTTTTTTTCAGTTTGGTGGAGTCCATTTTTTTTTCCAGCCTTCGGGACTTGCCTGTACCTGCTAAGAACTATAAGCTTGAGTTGTTTTCCTGTTTACAAATCTATTGTTGTACTGTATGTGTAAAATGAGTTTGCTCGAAATTAGTTTTTTTCATTTTTGGTGTGTGAGATTTTGTTGCTAGTTCTTAATTGTTACTTATATTGCATAATGGCTATTTACCATATGAGGTTGGTGAACATATGAAAAATTGATTGTTGGCCTGAATTGTCATAGCGATCGTATATGCATTCTTGGAGTTGCGGACAGGAATAATTGTAGGCATTTGTTTGCTGGCTGTAGCTTTCATAGCTCAGTTTTGCAGAATTTTTTAGCTGTCATCTTTTTTTGTTGTTACTTTCAGGGCTCTCATTTTTTTAGCTCTCATATTGTTGGCCAAATCTGTTGTTACTTTCATAGCTCTCATTGTTGGTTTAACTTTCATAGCTCACTTAAGTTATTTGTTGCGGACAGGAAGTTGCAGCCTTCGTATATGGCTTTTCCAGCAATTTTGCCTTGGATGATTTACTCCAGCAGGTTTATAAGGATACTTATTGTTGGGTGAAATACACAAATGAGAAACTAAAAATTAGTTGTACACTACTTTATGGAGCCTTTGTCCTCTTGGTTTTTAGATTCTTGTAAAAGCACAAAAAGGTGTCAAGCCGAACTGACTTGTTGAGTTGGAACACAGGCCTTAGTTGAGTTGGAACACAGGCCTTACATAGGTAGATGGCCAGGCCTTAGTTAAAAGGACGGTGACCACATTTTGTTTCAATCATTCCCCACAAATATTTACCAACAAGGCTATACGAGCTCAGAAATTTACACTCACACAACAACAAACAACTAGTTGCTTAGGGAAAATGAGGCCACAACAAAAATACATACGAACTTCTGAAGGCTCATTGCAATACTTTGCTCAGGGATGAGCTGTTTAGAGATGTACTCGGGGCATGATACCAGTAGGTCTCTTTAACATTTTACTACACTCCTAGTTGAGTCAGTGTTTAAAAGACCAAGAGAGGCTAAGAAAACAGTTCTCGCAGAGCAGACGGTGAAACTGGTACGAGTCTTTCGCTTCTGCTAGTAGCAAAATAGTTCAAGAGAGCAGAACCTGCTGCTTTCCAGGCAAACCCACATTTTCCTGCGTCTTTTGTGCTTATGGCATAGTCATAGGTTACTTGATATAATGCAAGTGCCTCCTTATGGATCTCCTGCACATCCTTCTTACTTTCTTCAAGCTCTGCTGCTGCGTACAGTAACTGCAATCGCATAGTTCTTTCAACCAAGTAATTTTTCTCTTTACCACAAATGTAAATAAACTACAAAGATGAAAACTGACCCGCTTGTATTTCTTGATTACGTCATCAGCAGCATCATTCCTAGATTCATCATCCTTTTGCAGTGCCACATTCATCTCCTTTCGATACTCGTTGTACTTTCCTCTCCAAGAGCTGAAGTAGTTTTGGGGAACTTCGACATCGAAACACGGTAGTTTTTCAATTGAGCAAGACTGAACTATGCTCACAAGAAACCTGCAAAAGTGCAGAACACCGTTCAGCAAGGCTGGACTATGCTCATAAGAAACGTGCAAGAATTGACAGAGGTCCGAGGTCAAGTCCTTGAACAACCATAGCATAAAAACTAACTCACAAATGGTGGGCTGAACAACCATAGCATAAAGTAAGAAGAACTTCGCAAATGGCACATTTCAACTTAGGATCTTTGATTTTGATCTCTTTTTCTTTTTTTGTGGAGGCAAGTTAAAATTTATTCGCAAGGCAGTAAAATGTACATTACAATAAAACTAATCCACACCGTAATCAATCATTTACTTTGTTCTCTTTTAACAAATGTGCTTAAGTACTTTGTACCTGCTACCACTCATGCAGCCTTCAGGGAAAGTCTCAAGTTGTACAGCCGGGCATCACTGGAATGAAGAAATTTGTTAAAAAAGAGAACTCAAAAGGGGGTGTGGTAATCTGAAAAAGTCAGGTGAGGTAAGGTGAATTGAACAGAATGAGCATTAGATCAAAAAAGTAAGATTGGACAGCATCAAGACAAGTTGTCCTAGCAGTCTACATAGCCTTCAGGGAGGAACCTGCTGAACCACAGTGCGAAGTGAGAGGCAAAGCCTTAAGCGCAGTGCTGTATGTCTCCGGAGGATCGTACAGCTTGCTCTACTCCATGCAATAGAAAGGGTTCACGGGCTATTACTCTGGGATAATTCTTATCTGCGGACCAGATAATTGTGTCCACCGAATTATTTGTCTACACATTGTACAGGAGCCGATAATAGATTATCAGGCTTTTCAAAAAGATGGTAGCCTTTCAAAAAAGATAGTAGCCTTTTTGAAAATGAGTTCATTTTTGCATGTGAATTTGCCGGTGCATAGCTTTGCTCGAATTCTGATTGCGCCTTATATGTAGTTCTCCTTATGGGTGGAGTCGTGCAGTTGTCACAAAACTCTAGTTTCTTTCTATTGGCGTCCCAGACGAACGTGTTTTTCATAAGCATAAAGATACCTTTCACCCACCGAGTACTTGAAGGTAATCGTTTCCCTTGCTCATTGTCTGTCAAAAATAATTGATTCTTATTTAGCAGTTTATAGTTACTCTCTTTATCTTTAGAGGCATTTGTACTATGGCGGCCAACAATAGGAGGACGGCCAGAGGACGGAGAGAACAAATAGCTGAAGAAGATGAAAGGGATGAGACAATGTTGGTTTTGGCAGCAGAATTAATGATGCTGCATCGTGACCGAGCTAGGGATAAAATACCTCACCACGACGGCTCTCTAACCGGACGGCAGTGGGTTGAAAAGGTGATCAATGGGCATTACCGACGAAGTATGGAAAACATGCGTATCACAGTTGACAATTTTCTTCGTTTATGTGAAATACTCCAGAATAACGGTTATGTATCTCGATCCTATCAACAAAGGGTTGAGATAGAGGAAGCCTTAGCGATGACTCTAGTCATGGTAAGTCATAAGCATACTCAGCGCGTGCTAGCGGAACGATTCAACTGGTCAACGGAGACAATTAATCGAAACGTACACAAAGTGCTCAAGGGCCTATGCAGATTTGCCGCCACAATAATAAGACCGTATGACCACGATAATGTTCACCCAAGAATTGCAAACTCAAGACACTTTTATTCATGGTTCCAGGTAATATCCTATAATTTAGTCTACAATCATACAGCCTCACGAATTTGCTCTCCTAGAGGACTTAACCATTTCTAGACGATTATTCATTCTTGACAGGGTGCTGTTGGAGCTCTAGATGGCACACATATTCCGGCTTGCCCGCCAAATAGAGAGCAGATGGCATATACCAATCGACATGGGATACACTCACAAAATGTCCTGACAGTCTGCGATTTTGACATGTGATTCAACTACGTATACGCTGGATGGGAAGGCAGTGCCCACGATGCACGGGTGTTAGAATCTGCGTTGATGCCGCCATCAGATTTTCCAATTCCGCCGGCATGTACAAAATTACTTACTACTTGGCATTTCACACACGTAAAATACACAAAGTCATGCTACTAATTCTGCATCCTTGCTCCCTTGCATGTTTTGAGAACTATAGGGAAGTACTACTTGGTAGATGCAGCATACAGAAACACTCCGAGTTTCTTACCACCCTACAAGAATGTTCAGCAACGAGATCCAGCCAAGCGGTTGTTTAACACTCGACATTCGAGTCTTAGAAATGTTATAGAGCGTGCGTTTGGAGTATTGAAAACGAGATTCAAATTCCTCAAGGGCCCAGTACCCAATTTTTATATGACCACACAGATTAGTATGGTAATTGCATGCTGTGGGCTACATAATTTTTTGAGAATGTTCCAACCCGGAGATGCCCATTTCCAAAGGTTTGAGGATGAAAATATTCAATTAGAGGTGCAACCCGACTTCGGCGAAAGGGTGCATATGCAGACTCCAAACGCTTCTCGGGCAGAGATAGAAGCATGGAAAGCAACACGCGATGCAATGGCGGACCAAATGTATGCAGCCTAAGGACGCCGCAGGCGATAGATGACGAGCTTCAATAGTAGTCAAAGTATCACATACATCTTTTATCAACTGCTGCCATCGTAGATGGAATAAAGGTCTATCACCAGACTTAGTGTACTGAGAATCGTGTCAGAGGAACTTCAATGTCCAACATCTATGTCATAATGGTGGAATCTTGTATTACCTTTGTTTAAAAAAGGATAAATAAAAGTTGTAGTTATCCAAACAATTATTTCATGTCATATTTCGCTGTCCAAACAATTATTTCATGTCATATTTCGCTGTCCAAACGATTATTTGGAAGTTTCATTATTCACAAAAGTCAAATTTGAATATTTCAAATAATATTTCAAATAACACACTATCCAAACACCACCACTATCATTGGATACCTAATCAGTTCAACCTTTGAGAATATCAAAAGCTTTCACTTCTCCCTATAATTGTTCAAAAAGTCTTGCAACTTTGATCTCCAAAATATCCCTTTCACATAACATATTATTAATTGACATGAGAGTAGTTAATTAATAGTTAATTGTGTCCTTTGGCATTTGGCATCATTCTGGTCATAAGAATAATCTGTTTCTTAATTCTTAATAGCTTTGTTTTTTCTGCTGGACTCTAACTAATGACCCATTGACCAGATTCGAGTGTACACCGGTCCCCCGTCAACCTTAGTAAATTGTACATGGATTATTCTTTGTACATCGATTAACAAACTTGCTCGAAAAAAAATGATTTCTGATTAGTAGAATAACAATCTCTTTTCGTTGGCTTATAAAATTGCTAATTCGCTAATTCGATACAGATTATTTTACAATGGACGTTACTAAGAAAGGGGCTGATGCCAAAGAGACAAATAACAACTTCATTGGGATCCAATGTAATAAATTACCCCAGGTAAAAAAAATTTAAGTTATGTCATTGTTTAACAATTAATTGCGTTATTAAAAGTTTATATATCACTAACATTGAGGCCCCACAATCACATCATAAATTCATTCAACTATTTAATATAGAGGCAGGATCCATGCCTAGATCTAGTGGTTGTGTGGTGCCTTTCCTTGAAGACAAGTTAGTCGCAACTAAAGCACAGTAAAAGAAATTTAAGGAAAGAAATTGCAAAAAGGAAGAAAGGTTATCCAAAGGAAAATAAAAAAATCCTGGCAGCATATATCTCTATGTGAGTTTGTATTATATAATTTTTTATTTACAATTTTTTTCCAGCAGGAGCGAGGTGAGACTTAAGAAATAGAGAAGGGACACAGGGATTTGAGCTGAGAATCTCTAACTTCTGAGGATATAATATTGAATGATGTAGAAGATAGTGGAGTTATGGCAATTGACAAATTTTCTCTCATGGCATTTTTAGTGTTTACAGAATGGTAATGACTAGTAGTAACATGGAATTTGATAATTTTTTGTGATTTCATCTTTCTAACATATAAAAATTATATGTAAAATCAGTCTACTAGAAAACCCATGAGTGGCCGAGTAGGTTCGAAATTACACCATGTCGGCAAAGAATCTTGTAACTTGTTAAATACCTGCATTTTAAATATTCAGGCAACTGGAGTAAAGAATATATTTTGTAGTGACATAAATTGATTCCATATACCAAATCACAGTTTTTTCTTTTTAATGTTCATTAAATTCTAGACTTTTTTTATTATACTTTATTTTCATATAGATGGCCACAAACCACAAAATGTTGGACACGGACTCGAACGGTTGTTAGGAAAATCGTTCGGACTGATTTTGTAATGTAATTTTATATGCACACCACGCAATTAACTTTTAACAACGTATAATTATAGAGCAAAATTTTGTAAGTTTCATATATGATGTGAAAAATGATATACAAAATATTATCTAAATCTTATATTTTTTTCGACCAAATCTTGACCATGAATCTTTCAGCAACGATTGTTTCTTGAACGGCTGCTTCCCGTTGCTGCCCCTCTTCCCAAAATGCTGTGCATGTCAGTGAGCAGACTGAGCAGAGTATCTATTGCCCTCATGCGTAAAGCTGTGTTCTAATAAATGCAAAAGATTTCACCCTTAGAGCACAAGCAAAAACATTAGGACATGTATCTACGTTAGCCACACTAAAATCACAATTCGAATCTTGAACTTTTTTTTTTTTTGGTAAGACCGAATATTGAACTTGATAATTAAAGGTTGGGTATGAGAATAGTGAGAGGGACTAAATAAGGTAGGGATTCAAAGGTATACATATGTTTTTGGTAAATAAAAATTGGCTGAATTTGACTTCAATTATTATCACGAGTCAGAACATGTTTTTAGGGTGAATTCTTAGTTTATGATGAAAAAAAAAAAGGAATTCTACAACTGGGGCGTTTTTTGGAGACTATTCTGCAAATGGGGTCTTCGCATTCCGCGAATGCGAGCTCATTGAGCTCGCATTCTGGGAATGCGAGTTCATTAAGCTTAAATTTGGGAGAGCTTGCATTTCTATGACTTTAAGCTGTCCCGGGGAAACAAAATTTTGTGAGCTCCAGCTCTTTCCCCTGCTCAGCTACTCGGAGAACTAAAATCTGCTATCAGAGTTCTTTTCACAAATTCAGAAAAGAAATCTGGGCAACCATACCAAGTGACGGATAATTCTCGTAGGCATCTCATTGTTAGTACTGTTAAAGTATTCAGTGTGATCCCAGTTCAGCAGCAGATAACTGCTAGAAGTTGCACATCTGACTATTCAGGCAAGTAAAACCAGTACATAGACCATCATATTGACAGCATATACAACACTTTCTCAATGCCAGTGCAGGTGTCATTTGGGAGAGCTTAAATGCCCAAAGCTTAAATTTGGGAGAGCTCGCATTCGCGGAATGCGAGCCTCTATTGCCCTCCGCAAAAAAAATTGCGAAAAATTCTGCTGAGCTCTGGAGAGCTTGCATTCGTGGAATGCGAAGACCCCCTTTACGGAATATCTCAGCAAAATCACTCCTTTTGTAGAATTTTTTTAAATTTCATCACAAACTTGGAAATTTCTCCATGTTTTTAAAACCATAAATCATTTACAGGAATTTTTATGGATCACCCATTAACATAACTCTCATATCGGTCGTAGGATTCAAACACAGAATCTTTTGTAATGAAATAGTTCATTCTTACCAACTAAACCAACTTATGTTGGTATACTCAACAGGGTATCTTCCATACAATGTGGAGCTTTTACTAACATCATGACGTAGGGATTAACGTAATCTTATTACGTAAAGGGTTACTCATGAAATCTCAAAGAGAAGTCATGATTATAGTTTAGAACTTTAGAGCTCAATTAGTCAATTAGAACTACTTGTACTTTTAACCAAAAGAGAAAAGAAAATAGAAGGAAAATTAGAAAGATGAGTTCATGGTTGGTAGCTCAACATCAAACTCATTTACTTCAATTTATTCTGTCCAACCTAATGTGTAAAAAGAATAGGTAGTGTGTTGCTATAGTGTGTAAAAATTGTCTACTTTTAGCTGGCACTCATATCTGTTAGGTAGTAGCAAGAGAAAAGAAACAAAAAAAAAGGTAAAGTAATAAAATATTTGAATGACCAAGTTTAATAATTTCATGCATTTATCGTGCTAGATTCAGTAGATATTAATAAATACATGATTGGAATTAAAATCAAGATTGCAGAAGCTTGAGTTTTTTTTTTTTTTTTAGTTAAAAAGTGTAAAGACTAGTAACTATATAAACTTGAGAAGGTACATTTATATAATTACTTTAAAAACGAAAAGGAGGCTTCCATGTCCATGCTAAATTCTACCAAAAGTGGACACTCTTTTTGTCACATACATGAAGGAAAAATATACATATTTTTTCTTTTTTCAAGCATTTGTTGCCTGACCAATTATTATTCACAATTGGTTAAAGAAATAATTCTGCAGATGTTAATATGTATGTTTACATTAACACATGAAATATGCACATTCAGAAAATATGCACATTCATTTATAAATTCTGATATTATTCGGATAGAAATTATTTGAAAACAAATTCTTCTGAGCATAACAAGTTTTCTACCGTTTTTTTATTTTTTCTACTGTTTGATTATAATCTGACATACGTAACATAAAAAATAAGACAGTGGTAAATAAAAATTTTTTCCCAAATAATTAATTATTTATCTTACACATACCCAATCCAATCTTCAATTATGAACCTGTGGATCAATTTTTATCAATATCACATGAATTAAACAACAAAATGAAAAGATTTTTTTAAAAAAAAAAACTAAAGAATCCCCAGATTCTATTACACGTGAACGAGACATGAATCCTAGTAACCACATTAAGCTTCATGCGTGAACAAGATTACAAGAAGAAAGAGTAAAGACAGAGAGTTCAAATTCCCATTTCACCCTTCCCTAATGACTTTCCCAAACATTTCAAGTTCAAACTCCACCTCAGCAAGGATGCATCTGTCTTTTCGGACATCCCACCCAATCATCTCATCCCACGTGTCAGTTAAAGAGAAGCGTAAACAAACAGAACAAAATCGGCAGTTGCAGACCAAAATAAATAAACCAAAATACAAAAATTTAAAGCAAACAAACAAACAACCGGTCACTTTCTTCTTTCCTTTGACATTCTACCGCTGCAATCTTAATTCATATTGAAATTACCATTACACCCTTTACATGTTAATTTTTTTTAATTGTATATATTTTTTACTTTTACCATTCAAAATCCGAGTGTGTATATATATATATATATACAAGCCTGAGAGATAACCCAACCAAACATCATTTTTGCTCTCTATGTAATGGGTTTTCCCTAAGGTATGTTTCTTTTCATTTTGTCTTTGATTCATATAGTATCTACATATGTTTTCTGGTTGAATGGTTATTGAATTTGGTGACCCTTCGGGGTGATATAACTGTAGGATCAGTTGATTGTAGTCAACTGTGATTAGTTTTGTGACTTTGTCCACTTGATAGTTGTTGACCCTAGTTTTCTTATGTGGATTTGAATTCTTTTGCGTTTTGTTTTCGGCAAAGTTTTTAATTGGTTTAAAGTCTTGTTTACCAATGACTTGTTATAAATGATTATTCATTTATATTGTAAATGACTATTTTATTCTTATTTTAACAAATAAAATAATAACCACTTGTCATTATTTTTCTTGAACTTAACTAGGCTCGAACTCAAGATCGATGTTGAACTCGAGTTTTAAAATGAAAGCTCGTGGAGGTCGGGATCGTGCTGGAAGTCAAGAAAATAGAGTCGATTCAACTCATTTTGCGATCCTATAAATGATAACCTTTTTCGTTAAATCTATATGTTTTTTGTAAATTTAATATTAATATGTGTAATCAAAAAGTGATTGGAAAAAAATTAAGTTTTGACTAATCTAAGTTAATCATATACCATGATTTTGGACCGATATGGTCATACAATTAGCAAAACTAAATTTTTTTTATCTATTTACCCATGTTAAAGAAATACATAATGTTTTCTCTAAAACCCACTCCTGCGAATACAAAATTTATGTGTTGGAATACTTTGGCCATGACAATTAAAATTTACTTTTTGGACTAATTTACCCCTATTATTGATAGAATTAAAAGTAGATCTGCAAAAAGCAATTTTGGTCTATAAGTAAGTAAGTTCATCTCATCCTATTAATAAGTCAACACAAAGAACCTAGATTTTCTGTTAAACTAAACATCTAACGTAAAATCAACCAAACATTTGACAACAAGATTACTCATCCGAATAAGTAACCATCTCTCATTTCATGAAGAGTTCGTTTGGTCCATCGGATCATATGATAATTTGGAGTTATTTACTTCTACTACTATAATGACATTTTATTCTAACAAGTGCATCAAGTCTACTATTTCCCTATAACATAATCTAATTTGTGAACTAATTTCGCCATGACTATAAATGACTATCAAGCTAAAGTTGATATTATTTCTAAAACTTCCTAGATGACATAAAACATTCGAAACTTGAAGTTATAAATGAATATATTTTAACAAATTTACGTTATAAATGACTATTTTATTCTTATTTTATAAATGTCTATGCATTTATGTTGTAAATGACTATTTTATTTTTATTTTAATAAATAAAATAATAACTACTTATTGTTTCTCTCAAGCTCAACTATGCTCGAACTCGAGATCAATGTTGAACTCTAGTTTTACAATGAAAACTCACGGAGCTCGGGATCGTGTTGGAAGTTGAGAAAATTGAGTCGATTCAACTCATTTTGCAATCCTATAAATGATAACCTTTTCATTAAATCTACATTTTTTTTGTAAATTTAATATTAATATATGTAATCAAAAAATGAATGAAAAAAATTAAGTTTTGGACTAATCTATGTTAATCATATACCATGGTTTTGGACCGATGTGGTCATACAACTAACAAAACTAAACTTTTTATGCATTTACCCATGTTAAAGAAATAAATAATGTTTTCTTTGAAACCCGCTCCTACGAATACAAAATTTATGTGTTGGAATACATTGGCCATGACAATTAAACTTTACTTTTTTGGACTAATTTACCCCTATTATTGATAGAATTAATAGTAAATTTGCCAAAAAGCAATTTTGGTCTATAAGTAAGTAAATACATCTCATCCTATTCCTGACGAAACACAAGGAACTTGGTATTTCTGTTAAACTAAACATCTAATGTAAAACTAACCAAACACTTGACAACAAGATTACTCATCCGAAGATAAGTAACCACCTCGCATTTCATGAAGAGTTCGTTTGGTCCATTAGATCATACTAGCAGATGTTCACCATGCGCAATCGTAATTATGCCCAACCCAGTTTTGGCTAATAGTTATGAATATTATATATATAAAAAATTGCATAATATTGTTTTAAGTGTGTTAATGTGTTAGGCCTTGTTTGGATTGCGGTTTTCCGTCGGAAAATTACGTCGTTTTTTATGATCACATTTCCCTATTACCTTTTTCCCTCACATACATCAAATCGCTACAGTATTTTTTCCATGAAAAATCATGAAAAATGCAATCCAAACACAACCTTAATCTTTTAACAAAAACTAAGTCATAAATAAGAATAACATTTTGTTGTTATAGGATATTTAGTAGGATTAATCCACAACTGAATAATAGGTAGACACAGGTCAATTTTAATATTCACAAAAAAAAATAGTAGTTTGTCGTATTTGAGTTATTATTTAGTAAAACAAATGTATGATAAAAGCTAAGAAATGGACAAATAGATTTTTACTGCTATTGACGTTAAAACTTATGTATTTATCTTTAAAATACAAGACTAACATTACAAGAATTATCGTCTACATGAAAATGATACTCTATAAGAGTTGAGCTTCCGATTGCCAACACCATGTAGGTTATCTTTTTCCAATCATCCCGCCGCCTTACCTTTTCTTGAATAGCTACATCATCATCATCCTCCTCCACCACGTCTCAAGTTATCCTTAGGGCCTTAACCAATGCGAAAGTAGTCAATTTCTGTAACAATCAACAACCAAAATGTGAACAACATTTTTCAGTAAATCCACTCCAACTTCTAATCTGAGCAGGTGCATGGCGTTTCTTAAAATATAATTGGCTTCTTGATTCATCATATATCAAGTCAACAAAATCGAGGTAGCATCTCTAACATGTATGAACATTTGATGGTGTTCAGAAAACAATGTAGATGACCTATTAGTCTATTTAAAAATAGAAAAAAGGAAACTATAGAAGGAAATTAAAAAAAAGGGTATAGTGTTTGTGTCTGATATATATATATATATATATATATATATATATATATATAGAGAGAGAGGAAGAGAGAGCATTTGCTAAAGAAACAGGGTGGAATACAATTTAGGTTCTCAGGTCGTATTACGAAAGTTTACTATGAGCTCCAACGATTCTGACCTCATTTGGAGACAATAAAGGCTTGGTAAATGGGATAATTATCTAGCACCATGCAAGCAAGAGCATTCTCACCCCGTCGCAAGAAACCAAAAGGTCAACCACTGGGTTAGTACATTGTTGGTAGAAAAAGTTTTGTAGTTGCTGGGAAGAACATATTGAGAATCACCTTAACTGAAACTCAAAATTTTTCACTGATAAAACCAATTCCCAGTTAATTTCTCTAACTTTTTCCTTTCTTTCTATTTTTGAATACACAATTTCCTTTTTGCTGTAAAAGTAGGGTTGAAAGCCATAACGGTCGAGTGAAGGCAACAAATTCAAATCCCAGTATAGCTGGGGAAGTGACATAGCAAAATCTACCCAAATGACATCAAAACCAATATATGGTAGTTCATCACTACCTAAATTGACCCAAATGACATGCATCCTGACATAGGTTACATATCTCAACGTGGTGATTAGAATGAAACTCCATATTTTTAATAGGATATATGCAATCAAAATCCCTAAAGATAAAAATATTGATATCATAAATACCAAAGAGATGGAGAAGTAGTTATGATTGGTTTTAGAAACAGACAAACTTGAAGCAGCTACTGATTGCTAATTCTCAAGAAAATATCCCTCTATTTTCATTAGATTATCACCTCCAAAAGACCAATTACATGTCAACTTATAGGCAGGAAAAAATATCAGCATGTTATCGCATAGTGAAGTTCCTTCATGTTTTTGTTTAGGCAAACAAAAGGGTGAAAGTTAAGAAAAATTTTATTTAATTATGGAGTTTTTTACATAGAATTTCCCATAGTATATTTGTATAATCAAGTACATGGAGGCAAACCACGAAGGAAGTGTAGATATACCTCTTGCTATTCAATTTGAAGCATTTACGAGTAAATCAATTAAATCTTGAAGCCTCTAGCAAAATTACCATCACCTCCTGCTCACATTTTCACCTAAAAGGGATTCAAACCAAGATATGTAAGCTGAGTAAAAACAAATTTCAAAAACAAAGGAAAAGCCATTTTTTGGATGGATGCAATGAAGTACGAAAATTTTTAGATTAAAAGAGAAATATAATAATGACGTAGCAATATGATCCATTTCCAATTTATACCTGTTAAAAAATGATAATGTTATTACCACTCCTACTCATTGTTTGAGACATCTCACAGATTGCCTTTTGTGAGTCAAGAGTTGTATATAAACCTGCAAGGTAGATAACCACGAAAAAGAAAAAAAATGCAAAATCAGATCAGTTGAAAAGCCAGAGTAAAAAAAATAGCAAAAAAAAAATACTTAGAATCAAATGACTTTTCCCACTTTCAAAATTTCTAGATAATCTTTTCACAAGTGACCATTTGTTCCTGATCATTCGAAAGAGCTAGAAAGTAAAACCACCTAAATTAAAGCCAACTAAATGCATTGAATATTTACCATACTCAAGAACAAACTCAGGGAATAGAGTAACTTTCTGCTATATTGCACAAGAGCCAAAATTTACAGCCTTAAAGCACCACATGAAATCGAGAAATCTCTCAAATTTAAAGAAAGATAGCTAACTATTTTCTTCATCGGTCAAAAGGAAATATATAACGAGTACTTTTCAGTTCCATAAAACTTACCATTCATCTGCTGAGGAATGTTAGTAATCCGTGACAAAATCTTCAAACATGCAACTACAACATTGGGAAAAAAAAAACTAATAACAAATCTAAAAGGAAAAAAAGGTGCCAAGAAAACAGGAGCTTCAACAGTGAGACATTTGCTTCTTTGTTATTCTTGCTGAAGAAAAAATATTGGCTAAAAGGTAAAGGTATTACCTTTTAAACTTGAATTCCACCATTGATATTTAAGAGTAGGGTAGACATTCACGCGAGAAGAAATTATCTGAAATTTGTCAATAATGGTCTGAGATGCTTCGTGCCAAGGAAATATTAGTTAAAAAGGACACATGAAACATATTGCAAGAGAGTAAGTAATTAGGGCATAATGGGAAGAAAAAACAAATTTAGCGGAAGTTTTTCATTTATTATTTACTTGTCAAACAATAAAATTATTTGTTCATCTTGAATTTTACCATTGGAAATTAAAAGCAGTAAAAAAACTCTCGTGAGAAGAAACTTTCTAATTTTTCCCTTCTTTCCTTTTAGACTTCCTAAAATTTTTATTTAATGGTTTGAAATGCTCTAAGCCAAGGAAAAAGCAGAAGAAAGAAAAAGAAAGATACAAAATATGCAATAAAATAAGAAATGAGGGCATACAAACCTTACCTTTTAATAAATTCTCTAACCTAAATTGCAAACTTTAAATAAACAATAACTGGACACATATTTCTGAAAGAAAGAAAAAATGTTCCAACAAAACCCGAAAAAATGATATCTATCAACGAAATTGTTTATGAAGGTAAAAAATTCTAGATATGATGGGTACCTATATCAGATTATTCCACATCTTAGCAGAGGGATGAAGGTTCTTGCTCCTATGTTTGCAGAGACTAAATCAAAATAAAGAAGGAAAATGTTACCAAGAAAAAAGCACATTGAACATAGGCAAAATGGGTGAAAGTTTACCATGATTACATTTGAGAAAAAAGTGATTCAGATGGCTGAGAAGAATCAAACATCTTTCCCCTTCATCCTTGTTTCCCCTTTCCTATTAACTGAAGAGAGTTTGAGAGGAATCGGCCATCAACAAAGAAATGAGGAGGAATGGGTGAGACAAAGGAGTCATCTGCTTTTTTCTGTTCTATTCTGGTGGGCAAACGGATAGAAGTGAGAGACTTTGAGAAAGTTTCTGAGAGGAGGGAGGCGAAACATATGGAAGTGTGACTGGCACATTGGGCAGAGAGTCACATCAGATGCATGCTTGTTTTTTTTATGCTTTTTATATAGGCATGCTAAGCCCTTTTCGTTCCATGACAACAAAAGAGGGGTAAATTCTGTAGTGTATTCACATAATTCAAAGATAGGTGTGGAAAGTAAAATATATGGGAAAGAAGCTGGCACGTAGCAACCTGACAGGTACGGACAATGAATGAATATTTGTAAAAAGGCAAGTGGTGACCTATAACCGCGGTTTGGAAATATGAATAGCGTACTGCAGAAGTTCGAAATGTATGGGGGTGTGACGGAATTAACATAAATATAATGGGTCTACGAATAAAACACCAAAAAGGAAGCGTGAGCAGTACTATCTACTTATGGGCATTACATCAACAAAATACTTTTTATTTATGGGCATTTTACTCTGAAGCATAACATTTATATAATATACATAAATATTTGTAACTAAAATTGAAAAACTGTTACACTAATATTTTTACGAAAGGAAAATTGATTGTTCTGTATTAAACATAAACTGATTTTTGTGAAAGCAAAAAGCATATTGCCCATAACATACCTGCTCTTTATGATTTTTTTGCATTACATGAACAAAAGGCTAGCTATTTATGAGCATTCCACTCCGAATCACTACATTTATGTAAAATACATAAATGTTTGTAACTAAAATTGAAAAAGTGTTACACTAATATTTTTACAAAAGGGAAACTAGTAAATTTTGTATTTACCAAATTTTAAATATGTGAAAGTAAAAAAGTTTTTGCCCATAACATACCAGCTCTTTATGAATTTTTTGCATTACATCAACAAAATATTAACTATTTATGGATATTTTACTGTGAATCATTATATTTAGGTAAAATACATAAATGTCTGTAACTAAAATTGAAACAGTATTATACTTAGATTTTTACGAAAGGAAAACTGGTAGATTTTGCATTTTACAAATTTTAAATATGTGAAAGTAAAAAAGATTGCGCCCATAACGTACCAGCACTTTATGAAAATTTTAAGCATTACATGAACAAAATACAAGCTATTTATGGGCATTTTACTCTGAATCACTATATTTATGTAAACTACATAAATGTTTGTAACTAAAATTGAAAAAGTGTTACACCTATATTTTTACAAAAGAGAAACAGGTAAAATTTGTATTTAACATAAATTAAATATGTTAAAGTAATATTAAAGGTGATTTTATTAGTTACTTAATTTGTTGGTAAGAAACAAGGTTTCTTTTACAAAATTTTTTTATTGGATTTTTTCAAATAATTAGGATATAAAGGTAAATTTTCACAATCTTTTGTTAGCAATAGACTCCAATTTTCTCCTAGGCAATGACGAAACCAATATTTTTTCCCTGGAGGAAGGGCCAAAATGATTGACAAATAAAATTATTTTAATATGTTATGTTCAAAATAATTTTCATCTATTTAAATATATGGCATCCTAAAATACCAAATATTAACTTTAATTATAAATGTATGTCTATTTAATAAATATGTAGTATAGTCATAACTAAAATTAAGACAAGAAATAACATTTGATTAAATATCTTATAGGAAAAAATGCACTTTTCATTCTCAAAATTTGGATGGTTGACCAATTTCATTCTCAAAGTTTCACCCCAAACATATTGCATCCTCAAAGTTTCGTAATTTTGGCCAATTAAGGACAATTGACGGGAAATGAAGAATTGATCGTTAGAACCAACGATTTTACCCAACAAAAAATGGGTAAAATTGAATGGAGTCATTTTTAATGGAACAATTGCAACGGACAAAAAGCTCAATTCTTCTCCTTCTTCCCTCTGCCTTTCTGCAACCGCAAAATTTTTTTGTCAATCTCTGGAGTTTTAACGACCGTTATATAACTTTCAAAACAAATAAATTCATTCTAAATTTTTATTTGGGATTATTTCATAAACCAAATCGCGGTCACTTTCTGTAAAGTATCACTTTCCCATAAAAGACCAGCTCTTTATGACTTTCCTCCATTATAGGAACAGAGTACCCATTTTTTAATAACTAAATTTATTTATCGAATAAAATAAAAATAAATTCATTTTCTAATAAAAGACCAACTCTTTATGACTTACCTCCATTATAAGAACAGAGTACCTATTTTCTCATAAACAAATTTATTTATCAGATAAAATAAAAATAAATTCATTTTTTAATAAAAGACCAGCTCTTTATGACTTTTTCCCATTTTAAGATCAGAGTACCAATTTTTTCATAAACAAATTTATTTATCAGATAAAATAAAAATAAGCCCGTTTTTTAATAAAAGACCAGCTCTTTATGATTTTCCTCCATTATAAGAATAGAGTACTCATTTTGAAGGTAAAAAGGAATTTGTTTATCGGATAAAATAAAAATAAACTCATTTTTCAATAAAACACCAACTCTTTATGACCTTTCTTCATTATAAGAAAAGAGTGTCCATTTTATCATAAATAAATTTATGTAGCAAATTGTCATGGCCCTTATTCCTTCACATGTGTGTAGGGACGGTAATTGTCATGGATCGCTTACAACTTATTCCCTCCAAACCTTTTCTTATAATGGAGTTTCTGATTTTATCCAAGTAATAAATTACTTCCGTGAAAAAAAAATAAAAACTTTATGGAGAAAAGTCACAAAGAGTTGGTGTTTTATTGGAAACCATCGACCCCTTACTAAAGACGATCAAATGCGATTAGATGATTTTCTTGCAAGAAAGTTGCCAAAAACAGTTTTGTGACTGTAGTTGCTACTTTTTTTCAACCATTTTTTTAGCAAGAGGTATCATTAATGTCAATATTGAGATATAGCAAAAATTTTATACGAAATAACAAACCAATTTGTCATTACAAATACAAAACGAGCAACAATATATTACAATCAATACTATCAACAGTACAAAGCACAAAGATACTCAAATCAAATCCTAATTAGGATTTAATATGTACAACCAAAATTGTCAGGAATAACAAATGCTAAGATAGACCATGTGCCGATATACAATGAGTATCATGTTTGCATTAATTGGCGAAATCCATAATCGAAGTAGCTTGTAAGAGCTTCATAGCCAGGTTTACTACAATCCACCATCAACCTACAGAGTCCAATGAAAAAAAAATTATTAAACAGAAATTTACATTGATAGTTAGATAAATTAAACCTGCATTAGCCTAATATATCAACTAGGACATTGATCCTTATATTGTTGCATGAAAAGAAATGAAAATGAGGGACTTTAAAAAAATGCTAAGGATCACTTTTATTAACCACAAGTACAAAATGTGAACTGAATTTCAAACTACAAGTTGGTAGCATGTACTTAAGATGAAGAAATCATTATGACCCCAATTAACATGAAATCAATTGCAAAGTAACGCCAAGACTGTTTCCTTTAACACAAAAATCGTAAATGCATTCACCCATTGCAGTTCATTCAAAATTGAGAAGTAGCTAAGCAAGCGTAACATTCGAACTTAGAAAGCATGAAATGAACTTGAAAAAAGGAATTACATTTTACTGCCAACAAGGCTTCTAAGGTGCAAATAGCCAATGAGATCCTTTTTCTAATCTTTATTATTTTTGTCCAGTATGTTCACTTAAAAGAAAACTATATTCTATTTTCTAGATCTTTAGTTAAGAAATAAACAATAAAATTAAATCATCAAATAGCAAAAAAATCAAATGCATTAAAACTTGCACAAACATTCAGGAGGAGGAGAAGTTATCACCTAAGAGAATCACATGCAGTGCAATAAAAGCATTAGAATTAGCCCAAAGGAAGGGAAAAAATATGCTTCACGAATGGTCCTACAACACTGAAACATAAAACAATAGATAATGATGAAGCACCACAAACTAGTCCAAAGACAAGCAAAATCACCTACACCATCAATCCTAATCACCAATCGGAGTAGAAAATCATCCAAAATTTCAGTTAAGTCACTGAATAAATAAGGCTTCAATCTTAGAACATGTCATAATCAGTGTTTAGCATTCAAAAATTGTGTAAGATACAGGGGGTTTGGGACAATAAAAGGGGACAATTAGGGCTGGGCAACGAGAGGTACGGAGGAATGGAAGCGAGAGTGGTAAAGAGAGGAGATTGAACAATACGACAAAGCATGGAAAAATCAAATCGTGGAAGGAAGAATTCTAGTATGAAAATATGTTGGAGACTACCTGAAATCTTAGATCTGAAATTTTGACGGGCAGTTTTCATTTTGCCTTCCAGTAAGACCCCTTTCTCTACTCCAACCGAGATGCCCATTCATTCTAATCCACTGAAGTAGATGCTTACAATTTCAAAAAGTTTATCTTGCGATTGTTAAATTGACCAAAAATGCAAGAAAAAGGCAATTGACAAAACAGAGATGAAAATAACATATCTACTTAAAAAACTTACACCATCGCTTTTCCTTGAAGTCTGCCATTGCATCGGAAGGGTCTTTAAAGTGTGTCCATGATTGTATAAATTTAGATTTGGGTGCTAGAGAGGAAGAGGGGAACCATATGTCTACGAAAATCTGAAAATTGATAGAAAGGGAAAGAGAAATAGAAGGAGAAAGGTGCAGAGGAGGTTGCGATTGAACTTTCGAGGGCTCTGATCTGAGAACAATATTTGAAAAAGTAGCCTTGCAAGTATGGAAGGCTTGGAATTCATGTGGTGCTACGCTTGACAAGTGCTGTGCCAGGAATGGTTAAAAAATTTTCAATGCACGGCTCTGCTAAAAATTGAAAGGGACCAAAATTTTGAAATTTTCACAAAAAAACACCCATGATTTTCCACCAATAACATGAAACTTTGGCCCACTCGAATCAGTATTTGGAGGAAAGCTTTCCCGCACTCATTTTGGCTCCAATTTTTGATGAGGTATTATTGTCCTTTTCCTTGCTATAAGTCTCTTAATAGTGTCAAGCTTTCTACTTCTTACTAAAGTTGTTGTCGTTAATACCCTTTTTGTTTTAGTAAACGGAGGAAAGTTATAAAGAACTGGTGTTTCATTGAAAAATATATTTTTTTTCATCCGATTAATAAATTTATTTATGAAAAAATGGGTACTCTGTTCTTATAATTGAGAAAAACTATAAAGAGTTGGTATTTTTATTGAAAAACGGGTTCATTTTTATTTTATTCGATAAATAATATTTTTTTTAGAAAAATGGGTACTATATTCTTATCATGGAGGAAAGTCATAAAGAACTGATTTTAATTGAAAAAAGAGTTTATTTTTATTTTATTCGATAAACAAATTTATTTATGGCAAAATGGATACTCTTTTCTTATAAGGAAGGAAAGCCATAAAGAACTGATGTTTTATTGAGAAACGGGTTCATTTTTATTTTTTCGATAAATAATTTTTTATCTGATAAATAAATTTATTTATGGCAAAATAGGTACACGGTTCTTATAATAGAGAAAAGGCATAAAGAGTTAGGATTTTATTGAAAAAAGGGTTTATTTTTATTTTATCCAATAAATAATTTTTTTAGAAAAATTGGTACTCTGTTCTTATAATGGAACAAAGTCATAAAGAGTTCATTTTTTTTTATTGAAAAACGGATTTATTATAATTTTATTCCAGCCAACTGTGACCCATTTTTCCACTAACCTAAGTTAGACGGACTAAATCATTGAGTTTGTTAACCACAGTCAAAATTAACACAGAAGTAGCTGACTCAAATCACCCAATCCTTTATGACTTATACTAAATCAATACTAGGAAGCTTATTTGAAATAATAAAAAAATATTTTATAAATGATTAAAACTTAGTACATTAGTTAGTAAGTACTCGTAACATACTTGTATAATATATGATTATATGTATAATTTAATATTCTTTTGTACTTATATATTTTAAAATATTCTGTGAAAAATATTTTGACCTTTCACATAACCTTAGAAAATAATAAAATTTTATCGTATTATAAAATAATAATTTTATCTTATTATATTCATAGGTGTTAAACTATAAAAAATGTGATATAGAAACAAGTGATATTCTACATGTAACTAGGAAGATTTGTTGTTATTGTTATCCAAACTTTCAAACTTTTTAAAAATTGAAAATGATTACAAACTTACTTTTCTACAATTAGTATAATTTGTTAATTAGCCAAAATTCTAGCAAAAGGCAAGCAAATGCAACTTGTAATCAATCCATTCTGATGCATGTAAAAATAAGGTAGCATTGTGCAAATAAATAAAAAAATTCACTTTATATAGTTCATTGTGACAACCAGGCTTATTCCCACATTTGTTTGAATTTTGATTACAATGGATATAACCTATTCCCTCCAAACCCCAAATTTTGAATTACAACATTCAACCAAAACATGCCCAAACTCTCAGGCTCGGTCATACAAGGACAACTAGTGTGAATATCCATACTACGCACGGTGCTTACATTATTAAAATAAATTAAAAGATTATACCATTTTAATTTGAAAAAAGTTAAAAAAATTATACCAACATAATTAAAATTTAAGATTTGACTAACAATAGTTCAAAATATGACAAAAACTGTAAATCAATCAAGAATTGTGTTTTTGCGAAAGATGAATCCTAAAATGATAATAATAATTTATATTAGAAAATGAATGATATTTGGATAGAAATAAATGTAATTGCATGTTTTATTTGATTTTAAAATGAAATACTTACCAATATTATGCATTCGATTTGATAATCTTGTACAAATGTGCGAATATTTTTTACACCAATCAACTTTTAGTATGAAAATTAATATTGGTAGTTTAATTAATTCTATTGAATTTTGAAGAATTCGTACTATAAAAAAAGTTCAGCAAGACTTGTATTTTTTTTAAGTGAACTTGCTGAATCTTTTTAAAATATTTCATTGGGATCACTATGGTGTGGGATTCGCTTTGTGATTAGTTATTTTTTTTCTTTGTAATCTTACAGGTTTGAAATTAAGATGCTGTTGAAATCAATAATGGAACCAATAGGGGCTAATGGAGGTCATAGCCCTCCTCCCCAAGTTTTAAAAATTTTAAATTATATAAATATTTGTGTAAAATAAAACTGGTCCTCCAAATTTATTATAATTTTAGTTTATATTATGAGAATATATAAGTATATATATGTACGTGTGTGCGTGAAATAACTACATTTGGGTGGGATCACCATAGTGTAAAATTCATTTTGTGATAAGTTATTTTCTCTTTTGTAATCTTGCAGGTTTGGAACTAAGACGCTATTGAAATTTGTTTGGATAGAGTGTTATTTAAAATATTATTTGAAATAATTATGATAACACTTTTTGTGATATGATGTATGTGAGATAAAAAAATGGATTGAAAAATGTGTTTATAATATAAGCAAAATATTATTTGAAAAAATCTGCTATCGAAACATTCCCAAACTAATAGGGGCTAATCGGTGCCATAGGTCCCTTCTTTTCAAAGTTTTAAAAATTTTAATTCATATTGTGTAAATATTTGTGTAAAAAAAAGTTAGCCCTTCTAATTTTTTATAATTTTAATTTATATTATGAATATATATATATGTATATATATGTATGCGTGTGTGTGTGTGTGAATTAACTACCTTTGAATTAATTTTTTATTAAAAATTTTTTATTTTTTAATCCCTTTATAATTTGTGAATGATTGTGAGAGTAAAATATATTATGACAATAAGATACGTTGAATTGTGAAAATTGTAATTTAAACAGGCTACTAAATTTTGGAACTTTCGTAGTTGCGAATTTCTTAAATTAACGGTTAGTTATTACTATCAGTGATATGATAAGTGTCAGTAATAAATGTGAGATGTGAATTGAAATTTGCATATATCATTTTACAGGGGTGGTTATTATCTGTTAGTTAAAGTTTAGGAGTTTGAATTTTACGGGGTTGTGAAAAAAACGTGCGGAAAATGTGGGAAAAATATGAGCATAATTATAGGATTTGTAGGAGCGGTTACATGATTAGTTAAGAGATAAACATTTTTTAATTATAAAAATGTAAAATTCTATTAAAATAGCATTCAAACTTTTGACAATTTTGGAAGCTCCCTATCCAAAACCCCCTCACCAATACATATAGATATACTAAATGATAGTTATGGTAGCGAAATAGTTTTTATCTAATATAACATGTTGTTGCACTTTTAGCGATCATTTGATTTATTGTTGGACCTATTCACCTAAATAGAATAACACCTAAAATCATGGAAGTAAGGATTTGTTTGGATTGTGAATTATTAGAGATATTTTTACTGTAGCACTTTTTGTAATGTGATGTATGTGAGATAAAAAGGTAATTGGAAAGATAAAAAGGTGTGTTGAAAATTGTAATGATAATGTAAGCAAATATATTTTGGTAAATAAATCGCAATCCAAACAAACCCTAAGTTTCCTATCTAAAATAGTAAGTTAAGCCTAATAGATTAGTAACTTTTATACCTCAAAAGGTAAATTGGAATAAATATTAAACTTAATTTTTAAATAAGTAGATTACTACTTTATATCCCAAACTTACTTTTAAAAGAGTAAGTTTAGTTCAAATAATAGTAAGTTTTTATACATAAATAGTAATTCTTACTAATAAATAGAAATGTATAAAAGTATTTATCGAAAAAAATATAAGAACGGAGTACCCATTTTCCTTAAATAAATATTTATTTATCTGACAACATTATATTGAAATGCATTTTTCGATAATAAAACCAGTTCTATATGGCTTTCCCCCATTATAAGTAAAGATTAAACCCATTTTCCGTAGAGGCCTATTCATATATTCAAACGTGTGTTTCAATTTAAAAGTTTCAACTCTTTATGGTTTTCCTCTCTTACAACAACATAATACCCAAGGTGCCTTAAAGACACAATGTTTTATCAGATAAAATGAAAATAATCCCGTTGTTGAATAAAAAATCAGCTCTTTATGTCTTTTGGACCGTTACACGAACAGAGTAGCAAGGTGCCTTAAATAGAAATGTATTTATCGGAAAAAAAAGTATAGTTAAACCCGTTGTCTTATAAACGACCAGCTCTTTATGGCTTTCGTCCATCATACGGTCAGGAGTACCCAATTTTCTTAAATTGGGTACTTCATTTATCGGAAAGCATACAAAATAAACACATCGGTGTTTATTAAAAGAACCCCACTTTTCAATGCTTTCGTCCGATTTCGCACTTCTTCCTTACTACTATGCATACTGTGTTTAGCTTATCCGCCAAGCTTCGCTCCTTTTTTCCCTGCCCTTACTTCAGCGTACGACCCCATCACTTTGGAAGTTGCCTAATTTAGGCACTCCACATTTTACATTTACAGTTGTAATCCCCCAACACCCAACAGCCCTCCAGGTTGCAGGTAAAGAAGCCCTTTACAGGTGTCCATCACCCACACTTCCCCTATCATTTGTGGTCACAATCATACCTCAGCAACTTTCCACACCTCTTTTCTGATTCCTAAACATATCGCAGCAACATCCCAAAATAAGAGCCTTTCTTTTAATCTGTTTTGAATTCCAACACACAAAAGAATATTCCTCAAAACACACAAAACCACGTACAATGCACACGGAGGACGACCATGTTTTGGCACCCTCTTTCCAGTTTATATACATTCTTTAAATAATAACTTGGGGTTATTTACTTCTATTACTATAATGACATTTTATTCTAACAACTACATCGACTCTATTATTTCCCTATAATACAATCTAATTTGTAAATTAATTTGACCACGACTATAAATGACTATCAAGTTAAAGTTGATGTTATTTTCTAAAACTTCCTAGGTAGCATAAAACATTCGAAACTCGAAGTTATAAATCAATATATTTAACAAATTGATGTTATAAATGACTATTTTATTCTTATTTAACAAATTGATGTTATAATATTTTCAAATTATATTGAACAACTAATACTCTTCTTTACTTTTTACCCGATGGCCTATTGCTGAGTTTTTAGCTGTATCAATTGACAAGTTTTAATCTGACTTCTTCTTCTATGTTTTATTAATTTGCACACCACTTGTACAATTTTGATACTAGTCTGTAGAGGCGTCCACCATACCAAAGACCTAGAATTTATTATTATAGTATCCAAAACCGTCGACCCATAAAAGTTTCTTGGTTGTGGAAATTTGATCGATTGTTGCCTGTTCATACTAAGACTTTACCGTGGCATCCAAAACCATGGGCACTTACTACCAGCCAATAAATTTCTGCCGACACGCAAACACAGCAATCAAGGCTGTGATTTTGAGAAGAATGCAACCAAAACCCGAAAACCGGTATCAATTCCGTCCAATTTGGATGTAATGGATTACAGCTTCGAGGCAACCACTAAGCCATTAAAAACTTGATGAGGTGAACCCCAATGTTTTTAAACTCGGACCGGTCAGTGAACCGGAGAGGTGGCCGGTTCGCGGTTCGACCAGTCCGACCGGTCCAACCGGCCGGTTCAAAGGTTCACTGTTTTTTTTTTTTTTTTTGAGTGTTAAGTACTAAGCAGGTTTCATTCTACACTTGAACTTTACCAACATAACTTAATTTAAGTTATGATAATAATAAATTTTCTAAAAGTTATACACAAAACATGGAATGATAAATATAATTAAAATATCATAATTCACCACAAATTTTCATAAATTCATTATAAACATAAAGAGATACAATCCAAATGTGCACCAATTATCACAAATAAAAACACAAAAAATAAATAAATTAAATATTGAAATTCTTTTACAACCCTTAAAAAAATCCATAAAAGAGTTCAAGTTAAGACAAACTATTTGAATAGCAAACTTTTATCAGTGGCATGATAAGCAACCACACCACCTTCACAATTCATCAACTTAAGCTGAAAAAGTTAAAATTTTATTATAAAAATATAAATCTAATTGCTCAAACTAAAAAAAACTAAAAATTTTTGAAAAACAAATATACAGTTAAACACATAAAAAATTAATTGCTACTAAACATTACTAATTAACATGTTATATTAAATTCAATGATCCTATACCATTAATTATTTTAAATTCAATTATCAATAGCTTCGATTATGTGCCAACTACCATATTTTTGACCAACCCAATGTTATTATTTGTAATTCCTACCCAATTCCTACATGGATGTGCACTACTTTTGCAAAAATTTCATCCTTAATTAATCGAATAAAAATAAAACAAAAATGAGGGAAACATATGAAAATTGAGGGGAAAAAGAAGAAAATGCAAAAAATCAACTAAAGATAATAATATAGAAAAAAACCTTGAAAAGAAAAAATTAAACTTACTAAAATGTTGGAAAACAAGAAAAGTTGAAATTTTCAACTTGTTTACAATCTGCTAAAGATAATAACCTGATAATAATGGTGAAGACTTGAGAAAATCTTGTTGTGGATATTTGGGTTAAAAATGGTTAAGAAGAAAAAATTGAAAAAAAAAATAAGAGAAGAACTTGATGTTTTAATATATTTTTTAGTTAAGTAGAATTCTCAACAAACTTAAGTACAGTCTAGCGGTAAGATTGTCATATTTAAACTTGGAGACCCAGGTTCGAATTTTAGCTACACCATTCTTAATATTTTGTTGAAGAATTTAAAAAACCGCCGGTTTACGGTTCTTAACGGTTCGCACGGTTCGTCCGGTTCGTCCGGGTTTCAACGGTTCTCCATGAACTTCCGGCTTTAACATTAGACCGGACCGGTGACATGGCCGGTTCGCGGTCCAACCGGTCGAACCGGCCGGTCCGGTCCGGTTCTGAAAACATTGGTGAACCCTTGTTTTTCATCAATTGTCACATTAAATAACTTCTTAAAAAAATTCAGACGAATGCATAGTATATCTATTTGGTTCGATAGTGATTCAGTTTTCAACGGTCCCCTCAGATTTAGTTGGGTGTCCTACTTAAATTAGAATAGTATAGGATAGATAAGATAACGATTGGCAAAAAAAAAAAAAAA